>NC_141874.1:120993862-121145377 GCF_056163025.1 Triticum urartu | reverse complement strand
AGTCTTTAAAAGTTCTCGATGATCTTTCAATGTAGTTTCATGAGCTAACTCAAGAGTATTTAGTTCTTTAGTTAGACGCTCAATCTCCTTCTTATCATCGTCATTCTTTTTATCTTGATTAGCATGATTAATAGCAAGTTTATTGTAGGTTTAATAACTAGAGTTGTCAACAAGTAAATCATCATCTCCTAGCAAATCATCTTCATCACTATTGAAATCAACATACTTGGGGTGTGTTACCTTTGGACCTTTAGCCATGAAGCATCTTCCAATTCCTTCATTTGGTGAGTCAAATATGTCATAGGAGTTGGTTGTCATAAGTGCTAGTCCGGCAACACCTTCATCTTGAGTATATTCGGAGTCGGAGTGATAACTTCATTCGGAGTGATGGTCAGAGTCAGAGCCGGATACCCATTCAACAACATGAGCTTGATGTCTTTGTTTTGTGTAGCTCCTTGATGACTTGTCCTTCCTCTCCAAATAGTTGCTTCTATGAGAGGGTCTTCGTTCATAACGATCATCTCTACTCCTCCTCTCTCTTGATGGCGATTCTTCTCTCCTACTTATTCTCTTGGGAGAATCTTCTCTTCTTTTGTAGGGAGCCGTACACTAATTGGAATAGTGTCCGGGTCTTCCACAATTGTAGCAGTTACACTCACGACTAGAAGATCTTTTGTCATTGTAGGACCTTGACTTGGAACTTCTTTCCTTGCTTCTACTCTTGTAGAACTTGTTGAAGTTCTTCACCATTAGGCTCAATTCTTCATTGAAGGTTTGCTTCTCATTTGATGATGTGGGGGCATCACATGAGGCTTTGTAAGCACCACTTGACTTGTTGTGAAGCTCTTCCTTATCCTTAAGTGACATCTCATGAGCAACAATTCTTCCAATGACTTCCATTGGCTTGAGATCTTTGTAGTTGGGCATCATTTGGATCAATGTGCACACACTATCATATTTTCCATCCAAGGCTCTTAGGATCTTCTTGATGATGAATCTATCGGTCATCTCTTCACTTCCTAAGCCGGCAATCTCATTTGTGATGAGAGCAAGCCTAGAGTACATTTCAGCGACACCTTCACCATCCTTCATTTTGAACTTGTCAAGTTGACTTTGAAGCACATCCAATTTGGATTCCTTGACGGAGTCGGTACCTTCGTGCATATCAATCAAAGTATCCCAAATTTCCTTTGCATTCTCAAGACGGCTGATTTTGTTGAATTCTTCGGGGCACAATCCGTTGAAGAGAATATCACAAGCTTGAGCATTGTACTGCAGCATCTTCAACTCTTCCGCGGGAGCTTCACGGTTCGGTTCTCTCCCATCAAATAATTCACCTTGCAAGCCAATAAACATAATAGCCCAAACGGCGGGGTTATGTCCAAGAATATGCATTTTCATCTTATGCTTCCAACTAGCAAAATTTGTACCATCAAAGTAAGGACCTCTATCCTGGTAATTTCCCTCACTAGACACCATACTCTCCTAGGTTGTGAAACCAAGGCTATGACCACCAAAAGCTATGGAAATCAAAGCAAATGGAAACCAAAGCTCTGATACCACTTGTAGGATCGAAATTATGTCTAGAGGGGGGTGATTAGACTACTTGACCAAATAAAATCTAGCCTTTTCCCAATTTTAGTTCTTGGCAGATTTTAGCAACTTTGCACAAGTCAAGCAATCGACCTACACATGCAATTCTAAGAGTATAGCAGCGGAAAGTAAAACAATTTCATATGAAGGTAAAGGGAGGAGTTTGAGGGAGCAAACGCAATGTTGACACGGAGATTTTTGGCATGGTTCCGATAGGTGGTGCTATCGTACATCCACGTTGATGGAGACTTCAACCCACGAAGGGTAACAGTTGCGTGAGTCCACGGAGGGCTCCACCCATGAAGGGTCCACGAAGAAGCAACCTTGTCTAGCCCACCATGACCGTCGCCCACGAAGGACTTGCCTCACTTGGGTAGATCTTCACGAAGTAGGCGTTCTCCTTGCCCTTACAAACTCCTTGGTTCAACTCCAAAATCTTGACGGAGGCTCCCAAGTGACACCTAACCAATCTAGGAGACACCACTCTCCAAGAGGTAACAAATGGTGTGTTGATGATGAACTCCTTGCTCTTGTGCTTCAAATGATAGTCTCCCCAACACTCAACTCTCTCTCATAGGATTGGATTTGGTGGAAAGAAGTTTTGAGTGGAAAGCAACTTGGGGAAGGCTAGAGATCAAGATTTATGTGGTAGGAATGGAATATCTTGACCTCAACCCAAGTGTAGGTGGTTCTCTCTCAGAAAATGTATGTTGGAAGTGTAGGCATGTTCTGATGGCTCTCTCCATGAATGAAGAGTGGGTGGAGGAGTATATATAGCCTCCACACAAAATCTAACCGTTACACACAATTTACCAAACTCGGTAGGACCGAATCATGAAACTCCGTCGGACCGATCTAGTTCAAAATGTGAACGTTAGGATTTTCGGTGGGACCGACACGTCAACTCGGTGGGACTGATTTCTTTAGGGTTAGGGCATAACGTAATCTCGATGAGACCGATTACACAAACTCGGTGGGACCGATTTTGGTAATATACAAATAGAGAGTTGGTCAGGCAAACTCGGTGGGACCGATTCGCTCATCTCGGTTGGACCGAAACGTTGCGAAATCAGAGAGTTTGCATTGCAATCTCGGTGGGACCGATCGCTCATCTCGGTTGGGCTGAAACATTACGAAGGGAAATAGAGAGATTACAATCCATCTCGGTGAGACTGAGATACCTATCGGGGAGACCGAAAAGACTAGGGTTTCTGGCAGTGGCTATGTCAAGAGAACTCGGTGGCGCCGGATAGAAAGTTTCAGTAGGGCCGAGTTTGACTTTTGGATTGGGACATATGTGGATATGAGAAAGTAGTTGAGGGCTTTGGAGCATATCACTAAGCATTTCGAGCAAGAAACTCATTGAGCAACACCTCACCCCCTCTTGATAGTATTGGCTTTTCCTATGGACTCAATGTGATCTTGGATCACTAAAATAAAAAATGTAGAGTCTTGTGCTTTGAACTTGAGCCAATCCTTTTGTCCTTGGCATTTTGAGGGTCCACTTTTCTAATCCATGCCATGCCAATCATTGAGCTTTCCTGAAATATTTATCTTGAAATAGCATTAGCTCAATGAGCTATATGTTGTTAGGAATTACCAAAACCACCCAGGGATAGTTGCACTTTAAATCTTCCATGCTACACACATTATAGGCAGTTCCCAAACAGAATGGTAAAGTTTATACTCCCCCACCACCAATAAACATCAATCCATGGCTTGTCCGAAACAACGGGTGCCTCCAACTAACAACAATCCTGGGGGAGTTTTGTTTGCAATAATTTTAATTTAAGCATGGGACTGGGCATCCCGGTTACCAGCTATTTTCTCGTGAATGAGGAGCGGAGTCCACTCCTCGTGAGAATAACCCACCTAGCATGAAAGATATAGACATCCCTAGCTGATACATGAACTATTCGAGCATACAAAACAGAATTTCATCTGAAGGTTTAGAGTTTGGCACATACAAATTTACTTGGAATGGCATGTAGATACAGCATATAGGAAGGTATGGTGGACTCATATGGAATAACTTTGGGGTTTATGGAAGTGGAAGCATAAGCAGTATTCCCGCTTAGTACAAGTGAAGGCTAGAAAGAGATTGGGAAGCGACCAGCTAGAGAGCGACAACAGTCATGAACATGCATTAAAATTAATCAACACTGAGTGCAAACATGAGTATGATATAATTCACCATGAACATAAATATCGTGGAGGCTATGTTGATTTTGTTTCAACTACATGCGTGAACATGTGCCAAGTCGAGCCACTCGAATTGTTCAAAGGAGGATACCACCCTATCATACCACATCACAACCATTTTAATAGCATGTTGACACGCAAGGTAAACTATTATAAACTCCTAGCTAATTAAGCATGGCATGAGAAATTATAATCTCTAATTGTCATTGCAAACATGTTTCATTCATAATAGGCTGAATCAGGAACGATGAACTAATCATATTTACAAAAAAAAGATAGGTCGAGTTCATACCAGCTTATCTCATCTCAATCAGTCCATCATATATTGTCATTATTGCCTTTCACTTGCACAATCGAACGGTGTGGGTAACAATAATAGTGCACATGCATTGGACTAAGCTGGAATCTGCAAGCATTTAATACACCAGAGAAGACAAGGTAATATGGGCTCTTGGTTAAATCAACAATAATGCATATGAGACCCACTCAACATTTTCATCATGGTCTTCTCCTCTCGACCCCCAAAGAAAAGAAGCAAAACTATTTACATGGGAAAGCTCCCAACAAGCAAAACAAAAACGAGAAATCTTTTTGGGGTTTCTTTTAATTATTACTACTACATGCATGGAAAGTAAACTAGCTAAAAGCTACAACTAATTTTTTGGTTTTTCTTAAGATTTCCAAACACACAAGAAGAATGCTGGAAAAGAAAATAAACTAGCATGGATATTACAATGAAAAAGTATGAGCACCGACAACTAGAATGAGTGTGTGAACATGAATGTAATGTCGGTGAGAAATACGCACTCCCCCAAGCTTAGGCTTTTGGCCTAAGTTTGTCTAGGGCCACAGCTGGCCTGGTGGATATCCAAAGTTGTAGCTGGGGTCATATTGAGATGTAGTAGCTACTGCCTGACGAGCTACAGCTTGGAGGCGAGCTGCCTCCGTCCTCCTCTCGTACTTGTTCGCCTCCTCCCTGGTTATAACATATCTCCTTTTTGCCTGGAAGTCAAAGAAAGTAGGAGCAGGGAGGGCAACATGGATGGTGCACCGTCTATCAAAGATTAGTCAGTACTAGGGGAATTGATAGTTCCTCTCAAGAAACTGGTGGCGAACCATAGCATCATAACCTAGATAAGCAGGAGGCAACTCAGTATCATTTCCATGGATGGGTATATTAAGATAGTTAGCTACACGAGTTGCATAAATTCCACCAAACAAATCTCCACTTACACTGTTGTGATGCAACCTTCATGCAACAATGGCTCCCAAATTATATTGTTTATCACCTAATACCGCACTTTTGAGGACACAAAGATCTGGAACGCACATGTGACAAGCTTCATCTTTACCGTTAATGCATCTACCTATAAAGAGAGCAAAATAATGTACGGAAGGGAAATGAATGGTCCCTATGGTAGCTTGTGTGATTTACCTAGATTCCCCCACAGTAATACTAGCAAGAAAGTCTTTATATTCAGATTTGCGAGGTTCACTAACATTGCCCCAGTGCGGGAGTTTACAAGTAGTATTAAAATCTTCTAGGTCCATGGTATATGATTTATCATAAATATCAAATAAAACAGTGTGAGAATTGTGCGAGGATGTAAATTTAAACCTTCTTACAAAGGAATCAGTTAGATAGCGATATTGCAGGCACTTACCTGACACGAAGCCCTCAAGATCAGCGTTACACATATACGCGTCAAATTCATCTTTGATGCCTGCCTGGACCATAAACTCCTCTGACGACCATTCACAAGGCCGCACTTGAGCTTCCCTTGGTGGTTCATCGTCCTGCTCACGTATCGCGAGCCTTGGTCCTTGCTTCCTTGAGGAACCACCTTGGTACACTTTCCTAAACATTTTTTCCCTCTGAAAAATTTCTGAAATTTTTAGTGACTCAAAATAAAAGTGAATCAAACTCAACAAGATTGATAGCAACTACTCTTAAAAGTGCCTAGAGGCCATATCATGCATTAAAACTAATTTTGACCACATGAATTTGACATGCAAGCTCAAGAACATGGTCACCTAAGCATAAAAAAATTGCAATAAATAAAGCACTAGAACAAAAACTAATTGGACCATTAGAGGAGTCACATACCGAAGAACAATCCCCCAAAGTAGTTTTGTGAATGGAGCTTTGAGCAAGGAGATCGAAAACGGCAGCAAGATGACCTAGAACACGGGTTTGAGCTATGGGAGGATTTTTTTTCTGAGGAAGACGAAGTGTGTGGGTGCTGGAATAAGTGGAGGGGGGCCATGTGGGGCCCACGAGGCAGGGGGCGCGCCCTAGGGGGGTGGGCGCACCCTGGACCCTCGTGGCCAGGTGGTGTGGCCCCTTGGTGTGTTCTCAGTGCCAATAATTCTTAAATATTCTACAAAAAATCATCTAAAATTTTCAGGACATTTGGAGAACTTTTATTTTCGGGGTATTTTTTATTGCAAGGATAATTCAGAAAACAGACAGAAAATACTATTTTTGCTTTTTTTAATCTAAATAACAGAAAGTAAAAAGAGGGTACAAAGCGTTGTGCTTTCTAACTTCATCCATCTCATGCTCGTCAAAAAGGAACCCACTAACAAGGTTGATCAAGTCTTGTTAACAAACTCTTTCCGAATAACATGAAACCAGATAATTTTCGAATAACACTAAGTTACCTTGATGGGGATATGCACATCCCCAACAATAAGAATATCATATTTCTTCTTGGCAGTAGGAATAGGGAATTCAAAACTTCCAATAGTAATTTGTTGGAATTTTTCCAATAGAATTGATACTGTGGACTTGAGGTTGTTTCCTCGGAAAGTGTACCGTATGCTCATTACCATTAACATGAAAAGTGACATTGCCTTTGTTGCAGTCAATAACAGCCCCTGCATTATTCAAAAAGGGTCTACTAAGGATAATCGATATACTATCATCCTCGGAAATATCAAGAATAACAAAGTCCGTTAAAATAGTAACGTTTGCAACCACAACAAGCACATCCTCACAAATACCGACAGGTATAGCAGTTGATTTATCAGCCATTTGCAAAGATATTTCAATAGGTGTCAACTTATTCAAATCGAGTCTATGATATAAAGAGAGGGGCATAACACTAACACCGGCTCCAAGATCACACAAAGTAGTTTTAACATAGCTTCTTTTAATGGAGCATGGTATAGTTGGTACTCCTGAATCTCTTCTTTGGTATTCCACCCTTAAAAGTATAACTAGCAAGCATGGTGGAAATTTTAGCTTCCGGTATCTTTATTTTATTTGTAACAATGTCTTTCATGTACTTAGCATAAGGATTCATTTTAAGCATATCAGTCAAACGCATACGCAGAAAGATAGGTCTAATCATTTCAGCAAAGCGCTCAAAATCCTCATCATCCTTTTTCTTGGATGGGTTAGGAGGAAAAGGCATGGGTTTCTGAACCCATGGTTCTCTTTCTTTACCATGCTTCCTAGCAACAAAGTCTCTTTTATCATAACGTTGATTCTTTGATTATGGGTTGTCAAGATCAACAGCAGGTTCAATCTCTACATCATTGTTATTGCTAGGTTGAGCATCAACATGAACATCATCATTAACATTATCACTAGGTTCATGTTCATTACCAGATTGTGTTTCAGCATCAGAAATAGAAATATCATTGGGATTCTCAGGTGTGTCAACAACAGGTTCACTAGAAGCATGCAAAGTCCTATCATTTTTCTTTTTCTTCTTCTTAGAAGAACTAGGTGCATCAACATTAGTTCTCTGATAATCTTGCTCAATTCTCTTAGGGTGGCCCTCACGATACAAAGGTTCTTGAGTCATTATACCCCTCTAGTCACAACTCTAATAACATTATCATTTTTCTTATTATTTAATTCATTGAGAAAATTATCTTGAGCTTTAAGCACTTATTCTACATGAGTGGTAACCATAGAAGCATGTTTACTAATAAGTTTAAGATCACCTTTAACTCTAGACATATAATCACTCAAGTGTTCAATCATATAAGCACTACGTTTCAATTGTCTACTAACATAAGCATTGAAGTCTTCTTATTTAACAATAAAATTATCAAACTCATCCAAGCATTGGCTAGCAAACTTAGTAGATGGGATTTCACCCTTATCAAATCTATAGAGAGAATTTACCTTTACTACTAGTGTCGGGTTATCAAGACCATGTATTTCTTCAATAGGTGGTAAATTCTTAACATCTTGAGCTTTAAAACCCTTTTCTTTCATAGATTTCTTTGCCTCTTGCATATCTTCAGGACTGAGAAATAGAATACCCCTTTTCTTCGGAGTTGGTTCAGGAGTTGGTTCACGAAGTGTCCAATCATTATCATTACTCAATATATTATCCAATAGCAATTCAGCTTGCTCAGCAATTCTTTCCCTGAAAACGCAACCAACACAACTATCCAGGTGGTCTCTGGAAGCATCGGTTAGTCCATTATAAAAGATATCAAGTATTTCATTTTTCTTGAGAGGATGATCAGGCAAAGCATTAAGTAATCGGAGAAGCCTCCCCCAAGCTTGTGGGAGAATCTCTTCTTCAATTTGCACAAAATTATATATTTCCCTTAAGGCAGCTTGTTTCTTATGAGCGGGGACATATTTAGCAGAGAAGTAATAAATCATATCCTGGGGACTACGCACACAACCAGGATCAAGAGAATTAAACCATGTTTTAGCATCACCCTTTAATGAGAACGGAAATAGCTTAAGGATATATTAGTAACAAATTTTTTCCTCATGAGTGAATAGGGTGGCTATATCATTTACTTTAGTAAGATGTGCCACAATAGTTCCAGATTCATAACCATAAAAAGGATCAGATTCAACCAATGTAATTAACTTAGGATCGACAGAGAAATCATAATCCTTATCAGAAATACAGATAGGTGAAGTAGCAAAAGCAGGGTCATATTTCATTCTAGCATTCAAAGATTTTTCTTTCAGCTTAGCTAACAGTTTCTTAAGATCGTATCTATCTTAGCAAGCTAAAAAGTCTCTAGCAGTTTCTTCATCCATAACATAACCCTCATGTACATCAGGCAATTCATATCTTGGGGGAGAATCTTCATCATCACTTTCATCAATATTATCAGTTTCAATAATTTCATTCTCTCTAACCCTAGCAAGTTGTTTATCAAGAAATTCACCTAATGGCACAGTATTATCAAGCATAGAAGTAGTTTCATCATAAGTATCATGCAAAGCAGAAGTGGCATCATCAATAACATGCGACATATTAGAATTAATAGCAGGTGTAGGTGTCGCAAGTTTACTCAAAATAGAAGGTGAATCAAGTGCAGACCTAGATGGCAGTTCCTTACCTCCCCTCGTAGTTGAGGGATAAATCTTGGTTTTTTCGTCTTTCAAGTTCCTCATAGTGATCAGCGGATATAAATCCCAAGTGACTCAAAGAATAGAGCTATGCTCCCCGGCAACAGCGCTAGAAAATAGTCTTGATAACCCACAAGTATAGGGGATCGCAACAGCTTTCGAGGGTAGAGTATTCAACCCAAATTTATTGATTCGACACAAGGGGAGCCAAAGAATATTCTCAAGTATCAACAGTTGAGTTGTCAATTCAATCGCACCTGAAAGACTTAATATCTGCAACAGTGTATTTAGTAGCAAAGTAATATGGAAGTAATGGTAACAGTGGCAAAAGTAACAGTATTGGTTTTGCAGGGATTGTAACAGTGGAAACGGTAAAGTAACTAAGCAAAGATCAATATGTGAAAAGCTCATAGGCAATGGATCGGTGATGGATAATTATGTCGGATGAGATTGCTCATGCAACAGTTATAACATAGGGTGACACAGAACTAGCTCCAGTTCATCAATGTAATGTAGGCATGTATTCCGAATATAGTCATACGTGCTTATGGAAAAGAACCTGCATGACATCTTTTGTCCTACCCTCCTGTGGCAGCGGGGTCCTATTGGAAACCAAGGGATATTAAGGCCTCCTTTTAATAGAGTACTGGACCAAAGCATTAACACTTAGTGAATACATGAACTCCTCAAACTACGGTCATCACCGGGAGTGGTCCCGATTATTGTCACTTCGGGGTTACTGGATCATAACACATAGTAGGTGACTATTGACTTGCAAAATAGGATCAAGAACTCACATATATTCATGAAAACATAATAGGTTCAGATCTGAAATCATGGCACTCGGGCCCTAGTGACAAGCATTAAGCATAGCAAAGTCATATCAACATCAATCTCAGAACATAATGGATACTAGGGATCAAAACCTAATAAAACTAACTCGATTACATGATAAATATCATCCAACCCATCACCGTCCAGCAAGCCTACGATGGAATTACTCACACATGGCAATGAGCATCATGAAATTGGTGATGGAGAAAGGTTGATGATGACGATGGCGAAGGATTCCCCTCTCCGGAGCCCCGAACGGACTCCAGATCTGCCCTCTCAAGAGGGATTAGGGCTTGGCAGCGGCTCCATATCGTAAAACGCGATAAATCCTTCTCTCTGATTTTTCTCCCCGAACGTGAATATATAGAGTTGGAGTTGAGGTCGGTGGAGCCTCAGGGGGCCCACGAGACAAGGGGGCGCGCCCCCCACCCTTGTGGACAGAGTGTGGGCCCCCTGGTGTTGATTCTTTCGCTAGTATTTTTTATTTATTCCAAAAATATTCTCCATGAAGTTTCAGGTCATTCTGAGAACTTTTATTTTTGCACAAAAATAACACCATGGCAATTCTGCTGAAAACAACGTCAGTCCGGGTTAGTTCCATTCAAATCATGCAAGTTAGAGTCCAAAACAAGGTCAAAAGTGTTTGGAAAAGTAGATACGATGTAGACGTATCATGTCACCGACTGAAACCGTACGAAAATATTGTATGAATTACAGAAGGTTACAAAAGGTTGGCATAGGTGCTTCGGTGAGTCTAAATGGACATCTTAGTGAGACCGATGCAATTAGGGTTTTTAGAACATCGAATATATTTGTTGATCGGTTACTCCGAAGTGTTTGGTTCAGTGAGTCCGAGGAGCACTTTGGGCTTGATATAGCGGGAAGTTGTGAATACGTCTGAGGTTTTTGGAGTTTGATATCTAAGCACTTGAGAAACGAACTCATCTTCTCAATCCCATCCCTTTTTGGTAGTATCAATATACCTATGGACTCAATGTGATCTTTGATCACTTAAATATAAAATGGAGAGTCTTGAGGAATGAACCACACTTGTCCTTAGTATTTTGAGGGGCCCAATTCCAGTTCCCAAGTTGTACCTAAAATCAACTTTCCTGAAATAAACTTTGAGAAGGCATTAGTTCAAGGATATATAAGTTGACATGAATTAGCGAAAACCACCCAGGGGATTAGATGGACTTTCAAGGAAGCATTTGTCAGACGCATGTTTATAAAATGATCATGCATTTTGCGGAAGGTGTTCTCTTGCCAAATGGCAAGGTGATTAGCAGGCCATGTCCATGGCGGAATGCTAGTCTTAGTTGGCAGAAGGCCACTTCATGGCAGAAGGACCGTTAATCAGATTGCATTAAATGCTATTTATTTACGTGATGGCGGAAGACCATTGTTATTTGGTGGAATGTTATTTTTTAGTACAGGACATTTAAGGTATAAGGTTGGATGTTTGTTTTTTATATCGTTTCCGCAGGCGCGTTCAGACACGGTCCACGTACTGAAAGTCTGTCTGTTTTAGGTGATAGCATTTGAGATCCCTTATGATACTTCCCAGGAAGAGATCTTAGGGCAATTTATCCCTATTTTCGATGGGCTTTGCAAGGCTCATGCAACGTGTTGAAAATGCCTCTTTCTAGGCCAAAAGATTGTTCTTGCATTTTTTTTCTTTTTCGAACAGAGCCTCCCTAGCCCCTTTCTATTTCCTATGTAACCAAAATGACCGGTCCTTACAAGCATGTGAAGCGAAATGATAAGTGATTTCAAGGCACTAATATGGAACCCCAATGCAAGTGCTCGATCTCAAGCACCCACTAAGGAGAAAACCATGCAAGCTTCTCCTGGTTATGTATTGACCTATCTGTTAGTCATTTCACCTCTACACCTCTACATTCGGCTCTTCCTCGACCATGCCATCTCCACCATGACTAAGCACACATAAATGGAAATCAAATGTGACATGTTTAAACAAATTGTATCTAAGTTGAGAAGGTGGCAACACAAATTAAGTATAAATATGTCTTTGAAAACCCTTTAGTTGTTTTTTGTGAACTCCTTTTGTTTCCAAAGAAACAATAAAGCCACATGTGTTGAGGACTAAACGAAATACCTCAATTAGTCTCTTCTAGCATAATGATATGCTGAACTACTTCATCTACAAAAAAAGATACGCCGAACTACTTCAACGAGTCTACATGTAAGATAATATTCATGCAATAGTATGTGCAACCCCTTTGCAGACTCCATAGTAAAAATATATATACTTCAAGTGAGGTCTCTTGCGTAAATTGCTTTGAGTAGGTAAGTCATCCATTTGTCCTTGAGGGCCCATAGTTAATCCTCTCATAGCTGCTAATTGATATATACAAGATGCATTTCCTTTGGCTCCCGAAAAAGAGATTAGATACACTAGATTAAAGAAATATATTATTCAAAAACTTGGATTCATTTCCGCATGGATTTTCTTAGGAAATGCCATCATGTCCAGCTTTATGAACTTAAATAGTTGTTACATCATCCAGTAAGTGACTAGTAATTGAACAAGGTGGAGCACCCAACTCGTTGTTGGGAAACGTTGCATGGAAAACAAAAAAATCTACGCACACGCAAGATCTATCCATGGAGATGCATAGCAATGGGAGGGAGAGTGTGTCTACGTATCCTCGTAGACCATAAGTGGAAGCGTTTAACAACGCGGTTGATGTAGTCGAACTTCTTCACGCTCCGACCGATCAAGTAGCGAACGTACGGCACCTCCGCGTTCAGCACACGTTCAGCTCGGTGACGTCCTCCGCCTTCTTGATCCAGCAAGATGACGAGGTAGTGGATGAGTTCCGGTAGCACAACGGTGTGGTGACGGTGATGGTGAAGTGATCTCCGCAGGGCTTCACCTAAGCACTACAAAAATATGACCGGGGGTGTAAACGGTGGAGGGGGCGCCGCACACGGCTAAGCCAATGTTGTGGTTGTGCTAGGCGCCCCCAAGTAGGCCGAATCCTACTTGGGGTCTCTCCGAAGTGGCGCCCTGATACATCTCCAACGTATCTACTTTTCCTAATGCTTTTCCTCTTGTTTTGGACTCTAATTTGCATGATTTGAATGAAACTAACCTCGGACTGATGTTGTTTTCAGCAAAACTACCATGGTGTTGTTTTTGTGCAGAAATGAAAGTTCTCGGAATGGAACGAAACTTTGTGAGGATTTTTTATATAAACAAAGAGAATTTCTAGAGCATACACTTTCCTGCCATGCATTATTTTGCTTGATTTGTTGCCAAGTGTTTGCTTGCTAGAGAAAAAGTTGGCGCGCTCAGCGCACCCGACTTTTTTGTTTTACGTCATGCACTAGAGGGCGACAACACTTATAGCTTGGGAGCTATTGTGGCATGTCGCCTCCATGTTAAACAGTCCAAGGGTAAAATACATGGTGGGATTTTCGCTACTCGTTTGGCGGCTCACTTTAATGTTGAGATACGCCTTCATGATTACCCTGTGATCAAGGTTTACCTAGATCGCGTGGCCATGGATCACCACCATTTTACTGATATCGAATCTCCTAACATCCCTGTTCCATATAACATGGTTTTTAATGTGAAGACTCGTGATATTATTCCATTGCCTGCTCCTTCTTTGTTTGATCCTGTTGCCATGAGTGGATATAGGATTATGCCTGCGGACATCATCACATACTGGAACGATCAGGCTGCAGCAGAGGAGGAGCCTCAGCAGTGGGATGCATGGATGCCCGCTCCTCAGCACCCAGACTACTATCCATGCTACTGATCGATTACCAAGCTAGGCCAAAAGCCTAAGCTTGGGGGAGTACGTGTTTCTCACCAACATTACACTCATGTTCACACATCTCATTCCAGTTGTCGGTGTTTACACTTTTTCATTGTATCATCCATTGCTTAATTTTATTTTCTTGCTTTCTTCTTGTGTGTTTGAAAAACCTCAGAAAAACGAAAAAAATTAGTTGTAGTTAATTTACTTTCTATGCATGCTTAGTTGTTTTGTAGCTTTCCCGTGTAAATAGTTTTTCTCGTTTTTGCTTTCCCTTTTATTTGCTTGTTCAAGAAAACCAACAACTCCAAAAATATTTCAGTTTGTTTCTTTGAATTTCTTTTTTTTTACTCAAGTCTTACCAAGGAGAAGACCACGATGAAAATGTTGAGTGGCTCTCATATGAATAATTGTTGATCTAATAAACAGCCCATTTTACCTTGTCTTCTCCTATTGAATAAAATGTTTGCAAATTCCAGTTTAGTCCATGACACTCTTGCACTATTATTATGTTCACATCGTTCGGTCGTGCAAGTAAAAGGCAATAATGACGATATTCGATGAACTGGCCGTGGCAGAGAGAAACTGGTATGAACTCAACTTGTTCTGTTTGTGTGAATATGTTTAACCTAGTATCCATGATTCAGCCCATTATGATTAAACATGTTTGCAATGATAATTAGACATTATAGTTTCTCATGCCATGCATAAGTAGCTGGGAGTGGATAATGATTTATCTTGGACATCAACATTGCGTTAAAATGATTGTGATGTAGTATGATGATATGGTATCCTCCTCTGAATGTTCGAGTGGCTTGACTTGGCACATGTTCATGCATGTAGTTGAATCAAAAACAACATATCCTCTATGATATTTATGTTAATGGTGTTCATATCCTACTCATGCTAGTGTCCAATGTTACTTATGCATAATGCATGATCATGATCGTTGTTGCTCTCTAGCTGGCCGCTTCTCAATCTAATTGCTAGCCTTCGCCTATACTAAGTGGGGATTCTGCTTGTACATCAAAACCTTGAACCCAAAGTTATTCCAGATGAGTCCACCATATCTACCTATATGTGGTATTACCCTGCCGTCCTAAGTAAATTTGCATGTGACACCTCTAAAAACTTCTAAAAAGTTATCCGTTTTATGTGCCTGGATCGTTCATGGAACGACAGGAGGTGGTCGGTATCTTCCATGCTAAGCGGGTTATTCTCAGTCGAGTGCTTATTCACTCGCCATCGCATGAGAAAAGGGCGGTAATAGGGATGCCTGGTCCCAAACTACAAACTACAAAAATAGTCAATCTCTTGAATAATCAAACAAAAACTCCCAATGGAGTCAAAACCTTTACTTTTATCGCTTGGGAACCACCACTAGCCTGTTTAGCATGGGAGATATTGACAACTGATAGTCGTGAAGTAAATGAGAAGGGTTTAAATGATATTTTGAGACATGCACCCTTATCATTTACTTCACGACTTGGTCCTTGAAGAAGGTGTTAGTGCGGCGAACCAGGCAATCAGACTATGTGGCTTTATCGGTCTCACTTAGCCATAGGAGTTTGACAATGAGATAGTAGGCGTAGCCCCTGGTATTATTCGATTATCCGAACTTGGGTGTTGTAGACACCTCCTGGATGGAGACCGGTCCTTCGTGTAATGCGAAAAAAATCGCGAGAGATTTATACGAATAGCTGACCAGCTCTCGCCGCATCATGACAGTCGGTTTTCGGCTTTCTCTACTGAGGTGTTTATCCGGATGAACCAGAAACACAATCGCAGTAGTTCTCCCTTTACTACCCTAGCCAAATGAGCGAAACGTAAGGTAGTAACCACAGGAGCCGGGCAACCCAACTATTGACCGAAGATATGATTTGGAGCCGATGCATATAATGCTATATTCGAGACGCCAAATTGTACTATAAAAGTGTTCGGACTTATTTTATTTTTAAGAAATGTATGTGGCCCAAGCCTCTGGCGATTTAAGTCGTACCGAGGTGTACATGGCAAGAGGGAATACAGATTATAAAATAAGCAAGTACCGAATATGTTGGGCGAAAAATTGTTTTCGTTGTAGTCTGATTAATACGTCAAAACGTATTTTTTACAAATGATGCGATAAGGGTCGAGGCTATTTTACATGCCGAGCACCAAGGAAAGCTGTGTACGGGTCCAAAAAAAGGAAGAGGTGATCTTTAAAGATCCTTTAGATACTCTGTCGCACGTCTGTGCCACTTGGCTCCTTGGTGTGTAATCATTCGAGAGGATCAACAATCGGTTTTCATAAAGGGCCTGGAAAAGGTGCCCTTGGTACCATAACAAGTTGACATGGGTTGTAAGGAACCTGAAAAAATAAAGGTAAGGAAAAAAAGGATATGAGGGTCCACATAGGGTCGGACCGTATTGTGGATTTTATCTTTAATATGCCTCCATCTTTGCCCATGGTATCTTTAGTGCGTAGTTATGTACGCGCGACACATGTGCCGCCATTTGGTTTGGGCTGAGATGGAGGCTGAACTGCTAATCGAACTCCGGACGAGCTGGATTGTCGCTTTGTAGGGTAGTCCGGACGCATTTAAAGTGTCTGGGGGCTAGACTGCCGATATAGTATTTGGCTTGATAAGGCCGCCATGTACTTCCGCTACAAGGGCTGCGGTGTGCTCCTCAGTACGGAGGGAGCGCTCCATGTTTCCTTTGACTGTTATAACACCGCGTGGTCTGGGCATCTTGAGTTTGAGATAGGCATAGTGTGGGATCGCATTGAAGCGAGCCAACACGGTTCGTCCGAGTAGTGCATGATAGCCACTACGGAAGGGGATGACGTTGAAGGTCAAGTCCTCGCTTCGGAAGTTGTCCGGTGAACCGAAGAGAACTTCCAATGTGATTGAGCCCGTGCAACGGGCCTCTACACCAGGTATTACTCCTTTAAAGGTGGCTTTGGTGGGTTTAATTCTTGACAAATCAATACCCATTTTGCGGACTGTGTCCTGATAGAGTAGGTTAAGACTGCTGCCGCCGTCCATGAGGACCTGCGTAAGGTGGAATCCATCGATAATTGGGTCGAGTACCAACGCGGCCGAGCCTCCGCGACAGATACTAGTCGGATGGTCTTTGTGATCGAAAGTGATCGGGCAGGCTGACCATGGATTGAATTTTGGGGCGACTGGCTCTATCGCATAGACGTCCCTTAGAGCGCGCTTGCGCTCCCGCTTGGGGATGTGAGTAGCGTATATAATATTCACCGTTTTGACTTCGGGGGGGAAATTTCTTCTGTCCCCTGGTGTTTGGTGGGTGAGGCTCCTCGTCGTCGTCCTCACTGGGCGACACCTTCTCCTTATGTCCGGTGTTTAGCTTACCAACCTGTTTAAAGACCCAACAACTTCTGTTCGTATGGTTGGCAGGCTTGTCGGGGGTGCCGTGAATATGACAAGGTCGATTGAGTATTCGGTCCAGGCTAGATGAACCGTCTTTATTTCTTTTAAATGGCTTCTTCCGGTGACCGAATTTGGAGCCATTGAATCCGGTGTTGACCGCCGTGTCTTAGGTATTATCATTGTTGTTGGGAAACGTAGTAATTTCAAAAAAATTCCTATGCACACGCAAGATCATGGTGATGCATAGCAATGAGAGGGGAGAGTGTTGTCCATGTACCCTCGTAGACCATAAGCGGAAGTGTTATGACAACGCGGTTGATGTAGTTGTATGTCTTCACGATCGACCGATCCTAGTACCGAACGTACGTCACCTCCGCGATCTGCACACGTTTGGCTTGGTGACATCCCACGAACTCACGATCCAATAGAGCTTCGAGGGAGAGCTTCGTCAGCAAGACGGTGTGATGATGGTGATGATGAAGTTACCGGCGCATGGTTTCATCTAAACACTGCAACAATATGACCGAGGTGGAATATGGTTGAGGGGGGCACCGCACACGGCTTGGAACAATCAACTTGTGTGTTCTAGGGTGCCCTCATGCCCCCATATATAAAGGAGCAAGGGGGAGGCCGGCCGGCCCTAGTGGCGCCCAAGGAGAGGAGGCATCCTCCTCCTAGTAGGAGTAGGATTCATCCTTTCCTAGTCCTACTAGGAAGGGGGAAGGGGGAAGGAAAGAGAGGGAGAGGGAGAGGGAAAGAGGGCCCGCGCCCCCTCCCCTAGTCCTATTTGGACTCCCCTTGGGGGGCGCGCCACCTCCTGGGCTGCTGCCCACTCTCTCCCCTAAGTCCCAATACTTCCCCGGGGCGTTCCGGTGACCCCTCCGGCACTCCGGTTTTCTCCGAAATCACCCGGAACACTTCCGGTGTCCGAATATAGCCGTCCAATATATCGATATTTATGTCTCAACCATTTCGAGACTCCTCGTCATGTCAATGATCATATCCGGGACTCCGAAATACCTTCGGTACATCAAAACACATAAACTCATAATACTGATCGTCACCGAACGTTAAGCGTGCGGACCCTACGGGTTCGAGAACTATGTAGACATGACCGAGCCTCATATCCGGTCAATAACCAACATCGGAACCTCGATGCTCATATTGGTTCCTACATATTCTACGAAGATCTTTATCGGTCAAACTGCATAACAACATACGTTGTTCCCTTTGTCATCGGTATGTTACTGGCCCGAGATTCGATCAGCGGTATCTCAATACCTAGTTCAATCTCATTACCAGCAAGTCTCTTTACTCGTTCCATAATGCATCATCCCGCAACTAACTCATTAGTCACATTGCTTGCAAAGCTTATAGTGATGTGCATTACCGAGAGGGCCCAGAGATACCTCTCCGATAATCGGAGCAACAAATCCTAATCTCGATCTATGCCAACTCAACAAGTACCATCGGAGACACCTGTAGAGCACCTTTATGATCACCCAGTTACGTTGTGATGTTTGGTAGCACATAAAGTGTTCCTCCGGTATTCGGGAGTTGCATAATCTCATAGTCATAGGAGCATGTATAAGTCATGAAGAAAGCAATAACAATATAATAAACGGTCAAATGCTAAGCTAACGGAATGGTTCAAGTCAATCACATCATTCTCTAATGATGTGATCCCATTAATCAAATGACAACTCATGTCTATGTTTAGGAAACATAAGCATCATTTATTCAACGAGCTAGTCAAGTAGAGGCATACTAGTGACACTCTATTTGTCTATGTATTCACACATGTACTAAGTTTCCGGTTAGTACAATTCTAGCATGAATAATAAACATTTATCATGATATAAGGAAATATAAACAACTTTATTATTGCCTCTAGGGCATATTTCCTTCAGTCTCCCACTTGCACTAGAGTCAATAATCTAGATTACATAGTAATGATTCTAACACCCATGGAGTCTTGGTGTTGATCATGTTTTGCTCGTGAGAGAGGCTTAGTCAACGGGTTGATACGTCTCCAACGTATCTACTTTTCCAAACACGCTTGCCATTGTTTTGGACTCTAACTAGCATGATTTGAATGGAACTAACCCGGACTAATGCTGTTTTCAGCAGAATTACCATGTTGTTATTTTTGTGCGGAAATAAAAGTTCTCGGAATGACCTGAAAATCAACGGAGAATATTTTTGAAATATATAAAAAATACTGGTGAAAGAATCCATGTCAGGGGACCCACACCCTGTCCATGAGGGTGGGGCGTGCCTACCCCCCTGGGCACGCCCCCCTGCCTCGTGGGCCCCCTGACGCTCCACCGACCTCAACTCCAACTCCATATATTCACGTTCGGGGAGAAAAAATAAGAGAGAAGGATTCATCATGTTTTACGATATGGAGCCGCAGCCAAGCCCTAATCTCTCTTGGGAGGGCTAATCTGGAGTCCGTTCGGGGCTCCGGAGAGGGGAATCCGTCACCATCGTCATCATCAACCTTCCTCCATCACCAATTTCCTGATGTTCACCGCCGTGCATGAGTAATTCCATCGTAGGCTTGATGGACGGTGATGGGTTGGATGAGATTTATCATGTAATCAAGTTAGTTTTGTTAGGGTTTGATCCCTACTATCCGTTACGTTCTAAGAGTGATGTTGCTATGACTTTGCTATACTTAATGCTTGTCACTATGGCCCGAGTGCCATGATTTCAGATCTGAACCTATTTTGTTTTCATGAATATATGTGAGTTCTTGATCCTATCTTGCAAGTCTATAGTCACCTATTATGTGTTATGATCCGTTAACCCCGAAGTGACAATAATCGGGATACTTACTGGTGATGACCGTAGTTTGAGGAGTTCATGTATTCACTAAGTGTTAATGCTTTGGTCCGGTACTCTATTAAAAGGAGGCCTTAATATCCCTTAGTTTCCAATAGGACCCCGCTGCCACGGGAGGGTAGGAGAAAAGATGTCATGCAAGTTATTTTCCATAAGCATGTATGACTATATTCGGAATACATGCCAACATTACAGTGATGAACTGGAGCTAGTTCTGTGTCACCCTATGTTATAACCGTTGCATGAGGAATCACATCCTACATAATTATCCATCACTGATCCATTGCCTACAAGCTTTTCTTATATTGTTCTTCGCTTATTTACTTTTCCGTTGCTACTGTTACAATCACTATAAAATCAAAATTGCTACCGTTATTTTTGCCACCGTTACCTCTACTATCATATTACTTTGCTACTAAATACTTTGCTGCAGATATTAATATTCGAGGTGTGGTTTAATTGACAACTCAGCTGCTAATACTTGAGAATATTCTTTGGCTCCCCTTGTGTCGAATCAATAAATTTGGGTTGACTACTCTACCCTCGAAAACTGTTGCGATCCCCTATACTTGTGGGTTATCAAGACTATTTTCTGCCGCCGTTGCCGGGGAGCATAGTCTATTCTTTGAGTCACTTGGGATTTATATCTGTTGATCACTATGAAGAACTTGAAAGATAAAAGAACCAAGATTTTTCCCTCAACTACGAGGGGAGGTAAGGAACTGCCATCTAGCCCTGCACTTGATTCACCTTCTGTTTTGAGTAAACTTGCGACACCTACACCTGCTATTCATTCTGATACGTCGCGTGCTATTGATGATGCCACTTCTGCTTTGCATGATACTTATGATGAAACTACTTCTATGCTTGATAATACTATGCCACTAGGTGAATTTCTTGATGAACAACTTGCTAGGGTTAGAGAGAATGAAATTATTGAAACTGATAATATTGGTGAAAGTGATGATGAAGATTCTTCCCCCTAAATATGAATTGCCTGTTGTGCCTGAGGGTGATATTATGGATGAAGAAACTGCTAGAGACTTTCTTGCTTGCATTGATAGATCCGATCTTAAGAAATTATTAGCTAAGATTAAAGAAAAGTCTTTGAATGCTAGAAGAAATATGACCCTGCTTTTGCTACTTCACCTATCTTTATTACTGATAAGGATTATGATTTCTTTGTCGATCCTGAGTTAATTACTTTGGTTGGATCTGATCCTTTTTATGGCTATGAATCTGAAACTATTATGGCACATCTTACTAAAGTAAATGATATAACCACCCTGTTTACTCATGATGAGAAAACTCGCTATTACTTTATCCTTAAGTTGTTTCCGTTCTCATTAAAGGGTGATGCTAAAACATGGTTTAATTCTCTTGATCCTGGTTGTGTGCTGTAACATCCCAAATTTTCAATTTGGAATGTTATACATAGGTCATTCATGCATACCATATTTTATTGCATTTTCGTTTTGCGATCCTCGAAATTCTAAGCAACTCAAGGACCCTCGGAGAGAGTTGGGAATTTCACTGTTTGTCATATTTGAATTTTATCAAATATGGAAACAAGGATCAGCTTGGTTTTAATTAATTATTCTCCCCGAAAATATTCCATATCAAAATATATGAGAGGAGATAATATGACTTCTCCAAAATAAAAGAAATATCCGGGGGAAATATGAAAATCAATTTGTATTTTTATTTGGGGTTTTATTGCTATTTTATTTGAATTAGTAAAACTTTCGTTTTTCAAAATTGCATTGGAGGCCTAAATAAAT
Source organism: Triticum urartu (assembly GCF_056163025.1). Lineage (NCBI taxonomy): Eukaryota > Viridiplantae > Streptophyta > Magnoliopsida > Poales > Poaceae > Triticum > Triticum urartu. The sequence continues at coordinate 121,123,608 of NC_141874.1, read as the reverse complement.
GTTCACCTTGTCCAACGTATTTTTAGAGGACGGGGAAAATTTATTTTAGGAATTTTGGAGTCCATTTAGTATTTCTTTTCTTCGTTTTTCTGCGCATTGGATTATTTAAAAAAAACAAACCGACCTTACCAGGCCGTGTCCGCCTGGGACACTGACCCGGCCATGCCTTTAAAGCCCGAGACACCGAGCCGCCCCAGCCTAGCCCCGCGCCTCCCGAACCCTAGCCACCGCGCGCCTCGATCCGCTCGCCGCCACCACCGCGCCGCCATGCCGCCACTCGACGCCGCCTACCAGCGCCGCGGGACGCCGCCTCGCCGGAGTTGCCCGCCACCACCGCCGTCACGCGTCCCGAGGTAGCCACCTGTTTTCGTTAGAAAACCGTATGGTTTTTTTAGAAACCCTCGTTCATTTTTATTTAGAATGGTTTTATTTTTTCCCCGGTTTAGTTATTTAGCGAACGCCCATTCGTACGTTCGTTTTAACGAACGGTTTTCACCCGTTAACCGCATATGGCGAACGTTCGTTCGTTAGCATGTTCATCAGTTTTTCTTTTTCCAGGGTTTTTTGTGATTATTTTCGATCACGATTTCTGACCCGATTTTCGTTTTAGTTTATCTTTTTGCTCGTTTATCGGAATCAGGCGATTCAAGCGCTTGGATATTCGTCTTGAAACCCTATTTCCGTTTAACCAACTTGAACAAGATTTTGGTACTATAAAATTTGACTTTAGTCCAGATTAGTTATCGGATCTTGTTTCTTTCGCAATTTGTGTTTTGTTGCCCCGTTTGATTTGATTCTTTTTGCAAACCGGAGTTCTTCAGTTGAACTTTCTAGTTAGATCTTCTTATTTGAGATTTACCCATGCATCTTTGCTTGATTGCTTATGTATGCTATTGTTTGTTTGCGATAGAACACCCGGAGTGCGAAGCCTGCTACTACGAGTCTCTAGGTTTTGCGGATCATCAGCAAGGCAAGTAACACATTGATCATACTTCTTTCATACCCAGTTTTTATGCATTAGTTCCAATCCGCAAACATTGCAATATTAGGATGTGATTAACTTGTGGCTATTGGGAAGTAGATGATGAGGTAGAACCTATTGCCATGTTTTATTATCAAACCCTGGGAGTTACTTCTACGTTATGCTTATATTGCTATGCTATGCTCATAGACGTGGATTGGGTTTGAGTGTATCCATGACAGATGTGAGATTTTTAATTAATGGTTCAACTTAAGGTGGCAACTTTAATACACATCTGGGTGGATTGCTTGTTTTGGGCACCTGGGGATATACCAGTGTTGTCCTAGGAGATCCCGGGAATATACCGTGTGATCCTCCTACGGTCCGCCACCCAGGCTCAAAGGGATCAAAATATTATTCATGCTAGAAAATTCCATGTGCATCCACAAGCCATTATGGGCTCTGGCATAGTTGAGTATGTTGTGTGACCTCTTTCAGTGGTGGGCTAGCAGATGTAGAGGGAAAGTAGGTGTAACTGTCCTCCCAAAGTAAGGAGTTAATGCTTCTGAAAGACTGTGTCTCGGTCATACGTTTCTCAAACACCGTGCAGTGCGAGAAATATAACAGAGAAATTGAGTCTTGTGGGGAAAAGTGCGCAAACCTCTGCAGAGTGTACAAACTAATCATGGTTAGCCGTGTCCTCGGTTATGGACATCTTGAGTATCTAGTACTTGGATTATCCTACTGTATCTCATCACTCTAATTTAATTTGTTGGGATGATAATTACTTTTAATTGGGATTGAGATGGGGGTACCATTCTCAATGTTTCAACTACCATGATAGTTAAGTAAAATATATTCCTTTGTTGTAGGGAAAAATTGGCTTTTCGCAAAAACTATATAACCATAGAGCCTCCACCAGCCATATATGCATGTAGTGATAGCATTTATCTATTCATTGCTCTACTGTGTTACATTGCCAGCATATTCCATGTGCTGACCCGTTTTTGGCCTACAACGTATTATGTTGCAGACTTTTCAGATGAGGAGTAAGACGCGATAGGTCGTTTTTCATGCACTCAGCTATGTCGTTGGAGTTTATGGACTCACTTTATCTTCCAAGTCTTCCGCTATTATCGTTTTAGATGGCCTTAAGCCATATTTATTGTAATAAGTTCTCTTTTGAGACATTCAATGTAATAAGTGTGTGATTGCTACTCTGTTATAAATCCTTCGAGTACTGTGTGTGTCAGCATTACCGATCCAGGGATGACACTGAAGCACAGAGACTTGACCGTTTGAGGTTGGGTCGCTACAAGATGGTATCAGAGCACACGCTGAATGTAGGACACGGCCACTAAGAAAAGCTATAGATCACTCTTCTCTACTCATTTCTGACTCCTCTCCATTTTCTACTCTTTAGGATGGCGGACACGAGGAACAAGTTTGCACAACCGGATGAAGACACACCTTTTGGACGACATTTGAAGGAAGTCACTAGGTACCTGAACATTGGAATACCAAGCTTCACCGGGATCTACAACACCACTTTACCAGAAGAGGAGCGCTGGATGATTCGAGTTCAAGTTCTAGGAAGGACATTCACGCCAGTTATGGATCCTATAGAGTTTTTCTTTGATGCACCCACCTGGAATCTAGGCAAGAGCATGGCAGCCCACATTGCTATGGGACGTATTGGAGAAGTCTACAAACAAGAGTTGAAGGACACTATATACCAGATATGTGGGCGCCGAGATGAGCAATGGGAGATGATCAACACCAGGAGGGATAGATCCATTGCAGCATTCATCCAGGAGTTAAACGAGCACATTCGATGCCAGGAGAACCAGATGTGCGCAAGCATGGTGGATCTGCAGAAGGCAATGACTAGGATCGCCGAGCTAGAAGAGGAACTCAAGGCTACACGCGACGATTATGAGGAGGAAATCATCGTACTAGTGGATAAGAATGACGAGCTAACAAGGAAGCTAGGAGTTTTCATGGGAGACCCCGCGCCAGGAGGAGAGGACGACGATTCCACTTGTCCGGAGAACTACATCATCATCGATGACACCGACTCTGACCCCGACGATAGTGATGATGACTATGAAGACGAAGCTGGAGCGGATATCATGGAGTCTTCCACCGAGCAATATTTCTAGATGACCACCATATGACTAGTAGTTTTTCCCCATGTATATAGTAGTAGTCCGAGCACTTTTAACGATAGTTCTAGACCATCTGTATGACTTTGCTTGATTGATTGAGTGATATGATATGATTGTGTTTGTCTCATGTGCATATGTGTAGTGCTTTCTCACTAGACCTCATTCTATTCTAAACTCTTCCCCCTAAACCCATCAGATGCCTCTGAGACGTGACCCCGGTTTTGCTTTCCCACCGGAGCTCACTCAGTTGATCCACCAGCAGAATACCTTGATGCAGATATTAGTTCAGAACCAAGGCAACAACAACAACAACAACAATAACCCACCGCCACCACCTCCAGTTGACAACTTAGCCCATTTTTTGAGGCCGCAGTCGCCGGTGTTTTCCAGTAGCACCGAGCCCATAGTTGCTGATGATTGGCTGCGCAGGATAGGAAGGGAGTTGACCACCGCAGGTTGCACAGATGCGGAGAAGGTGCGTTTTGCCGCACACCAATTGGATGGACCAGCAGCCGCATGGTGGGAGAATTACACAACCACTTTTCCTATAGCCAATGTCACTTGGGAGCAGTTTCAGCAAGGATTCTGCACAGCCCACGTATCCACTTGAGCTATGAGCATGAAGAAGCGTGAGTTTCGCAACTTGCGCCAGGGAAATCATACTGTGGCTCAGTACGTAGATGAGTTTAGTAAGCTATCTTGTTATGCCCCTGATGATGTGGCCACAGATGCCGCGAAGCAGGAGAAGTTTATGGAAGGGCTAAATGATGAGATGAGCATGCAGTTGATGGTGGCAACATTCAACAACTACCAGAAGTTGGTAGACAAGGCTCTTATGATTGAAGGGAAGCAGTAGTAGATTGAGAATCGCAAGAGGAAGTATGGACAGGGGAAGTACACTTCTGGAGCTCAGCAGAAGCCCCGTCTCACCCCGAACTCGGGAGGACTTGTCCATAACCATGGAGGCCGCATGTAACACCCCCAATGTCATGCTACAATAATCTCCCCCTAATGGTGGCCATGTCAGAGGATTACTATGCAAATTGCCACTTGTCCAAAAATCGAAGTCAAATCCAAATTTAAATTGCAAGTGAAATTACTATTTCTCCGATCGGTAAAACTAAAATGTTCGAATAATTCTATAAATTCCCTTGATCATATTCATGTTGAAACCAACATTATTGGACTCACAAATAAATTCCTGGGAAATTAATAAGTGGTCTAACAGTAAATAAAATGGCCTTTTCAAAGTAAACAAATGTATAAACTTTCCCAATTAAAATAGAACCTTGTGTGTAGCCCCCAAAATATTGTATTTGAATTATAGGTGCAGTATCTTGTAGATCTAATGTCATTTAGGTGCCTAAAGTAAATGGAAAACTAAGACAAAAGGTTTGACCGACAAAGAAAGAAGAATGTCTCCCGTGCACTTTGGCCCACCGTGAATAGTACCAGCCCAGCCCATCTCTCCCTTCCTTCAATCTCTGTCCAGAAGGGCATGGCGTGGCGGCCATCCACCCTACCGATGTCGCCGTGTCCGCCATCCCACGGGTCCCCGAGTGGATAAGAGCATCCCCAGAGCCCCCTCGACCAAACCCTAGGTCACCCATTCCTCCTCCCTCGCTTGCCCCCTTCGTTTTCTTCATGCCCGAGGCGCCCATGGCCGTGCCGTCGTCGTACGCGTAGCCACCGCACACCCCTCGCCGCCTCTCCATGTCCAGAAGCTCTGCGGGGGTCGACCTCATCGAATAAAACTCCGGATCGGAGCTGGGAGGCCGCCACCACGTCGTCTACGCCTGTTGATTTGGATCGGGGAGCCGCCAAGACGTCGGCCGCGGCCTTCTTCCCCGACGACGACCACCGCTTCCCGACATTGATCCGCACTGCTCCGGCAATCCCCGACCTCCCCGAGCACGCCTCCGATTCGCTGTGAGCCTCTGCTCTTTTCCCCTTATTACCCGATGCGGTTCTGTCCTCTAGATCCTCCCCACCGCTCGATCCCGAGCGGCCGGCCACCATAGGCGCGGACTTGATGATGCCATACAACCCGGTGACCATTAGCTCTCGTGCGCCACCGGTAGCTTCACTAGCCCCCCTGCTAGGCAGACGCCCTTTCGTGGTGCTCATACTCGAGCCGCAGCCTCGCCTTCGTCAAACTCTTGTCGCTGCTGCCGTTGAAGCTTTGCTGCGTTTGACTGCTTCCTACTTCTACTTCTTGCTACTATTGCCGCTGCCTTGCTTGCTACTGCTTGCTCTGCCCGCTGCCACTGCATGTAGCGCCACTGCCTGCTGATGCGCTCGCCGGTGCCTACTACTACTGCTCGCTTGCTACTGCTGCTCCTAAGTATCGCTGTTGTGCTACATCTGCCTTGCCGCGGCTGCAGCTTTGCTGCTTGCTGATGCCGCTCTTCCCTACTTCCTCCTGCTGCGTTTTTGCTGCTGCCGCCAAGCTGCTTTGCCATGGCCGTGCATGTGTGCACAGCATGCACATCTGGCTATGTCTCTGGCTGACTTATTTTATTAGAGAGAGGATAGTTCTAGGATTAGACTAGTCCACTAAATTGCCTAATGTGTAGATGATATGTCGGCCTCTTTTGATTAGGATAGTTTTTAATTATAAGTTTAGGTATAGCCTATGCCATTTGGGCCACACCTTCTCCATTTGACAAGTCAAACTAACCTGGTCAACTCGAATTATTATTAATTTCAAAAATTGTTCAAAACTTTGAAAATTAATAGAAAATAAACCGTAGCTCGGATCAAAAAACTTTATATATGAAAGTTGCGCAGAAAAATCCAACGAATCCGAATGCGCGGTCCATTCACCTGTCACATGCCCCTACCATGCTGAACATGGAACCGTCCCCTCTCTTTCATCTGTCCGGAATCCGCCTAACGCCGGGAATTCATCCTCGGATGTTTACCCCCTCTGTCTGCAACGTGTAGTACCACATTAGGGCAACCCTAGCTCTGCCCGTCGTCATGTTATGCCTTGTGATGCATTGTTTGCTCTGTATTTACTGTTTCTTCCCCCTCTTCTCTCCGGTAGACCCCGATACCGATGATGCTGCTGTGATCGACTACGTCACCGACGACCCCTCCTTCTTGCCTGAGCAACCAGGCAAGCAAACCCCCCTTGAGCATTTCGATATCGCCCATTTCTTTCCCTCTCATGCTTGCATTAGAATTGCTACTGCTTTCTGTATGATCCTACTCTGATGCATAGCCTGTTGTTGTTACCTGCTTTCATACCTTACCTGCTTATCCTAAACTGCTTAGTATAGGTTGGTTAGAGATCCATTAGTGACCCCACCTTGTCCCAGCTACCTCGCTTTATGTTTGATGACTCGATCAACGTGATTGACGTCCAGGCCCCGACACCGCACATCACCCCCTAGTTGTACGACTCTGCATAGTTACCATCGAGTGCGGAGGGTGGAATCTCTTACATCACTCCTGATGAGATCTCTGTAGTGTAGCTATACGGTCGAGGTCATCGAGGGTGATTTCCTCCTTAACCACTTCCGTTACCGCTCTGTCGTGCAACCCCTCAAGTGTGAACCTCGAGGGTGGATCCTCTTACGTTCACCTTGATGATAACATCGAGTGGGATTCACTGGGGGTGATTCCTCGGGTTTTCCCCTTGGTGTTAGACACATAGTTACTATGGTTACTATGACTTTACACTGAGCCATGTTACTAAAGACGGGTCGACCCTGAGGGGTACCCACGCGAGCTTAATAGCGAGTGATGTGGAGTCGGGTTGACCTGGAAGGTGCCCGCGAGATACTTACGAGGCGTGGCCGGGCATTCTTAGCCCTTGTCGCAAGTACTCGAGACGGGGCGACGGGGTCACATCGATCGTGAGTGTCTGCTCGTTACCGCGCGTTCCTAATCCACTACGATTTGGATATTTGATCCGAGGGGCCTCTGGCCTGATAGCACTAACCATCACGTGGGCATAGTATGGGCGTTCTGCGTCGTATACATCAGCCGAAGCTTAATAGACGTCAGCGACCGAGCGGCGCGCGCCGGGTTTGACTGGTAAGCACCTGCCTTGTTGAAGGAGGTAGCTAGGTCTGCTCACCGACCGCCCACGCAACGTGCAGGAGTTCTCGGGGAGATGACCCATGACCCCTGGGGGCATAGGTTTAGTCCGGCGTGCTGGCCTCTCTATTAAGCCTAGGTCGGGTTGCGGCGTATTGTTTGGCCGAGGCCGGGCATGACCTAGGAAAGTGTGTCCGGCCAGAGTTAATCGAGCGTGGTGGGTAAGTTGGTGCACCCCTGCAGGGAAGAAAACATCTATCGATAGCCTGTCCTACGGTAACGGACACTTGGAGTTGTATCCCGATCGATACAACTAGAACTGGATACTTGTGATGAGAACTGGATGGTGATGAGTTTTGGAATGTGTTGACACTTGGATAGTATGGCTCTGGGATTGCTTTCTCGCAGGGAGTCGAGAAAGGATCTCTGGCCGAGGTTGATAACATTACTGCTACTTTACTTTATGCTACTATACTCCCTCCTGTTGCTGCAAGATGGTGGTTTCCAGAAGATGCTAGTCTTCGATAGGCTACGCTTTTCCCTTCCCTTCTGGCATTCTGCAGTTTAGTCTACAGATACAACCCATTACTTTGATACAGATGCATACTTAGTTTAGATCTGATGTAAGTCTTGCGAGTACTTTGGATGAGTACTCACGGTTGCTTTGCTACTTCTTTCCCCCCATACCCGATTGTTGTGACCAGATGACAGATCCCAGGAGCCAGACGACGCCACTGATGACTACTACTACCCGGAGGATGCCTACTACTACATGACGACCGCTGACGACTTGGAGTAGTTAGGAGGCTCCCAGGCAGGAGGCCTTGCCTTTTCGATCATTGTTGCTTTTGTGCTAGCCTTCTTAAGGCAAACTTGCCTAACCTATGTCTGTACTCAGATATTGTTGCTTCCGCTGACTCTTGTGTATTTGAGCTTATGTATTCGAGCCCTCGAGGCCCCTGGCTTGTAATATAAAGCTTGTATTATTTTAATTTCTGTCTAGAGTTGTGTTGTGATATCTTCCCGTGAGTCCTTGATCTTGATCGTACACATTTGCGTGTATGATTAGTGTATGTTCAAATCGGGGGCGTCACACCGCACTCACAATGGAGGAAGTTCCCATAATCATAATGGCCCAAGGAATGGGAATGGGAATGGAGCAAGCAGCAATCAGAACCGCTCTAACCCATCCACACCCGCCAAGAAGGATCAAAGTCACATTACTTGTTTCAAGTGCGGGAAGACTGGGCACTACGCCAACGATTGTCCAGAATTGAAGAACGGCAATGGCAATGGAAGCGATGGGAAGAAGCCCAACCCTTTCAATAGGGGACAAGTGAACCACGTGAACATGGAGGAAGTTGAGGAGCAGCCTGATGCAGTTATCGGTAAGTTTTTGGTTAAGTCATTTACTGCAATTGTTCTTTTCGATACTGGTGCATCGCATTCATAAGTATCAAGGGGATTCGTGGATAAGTATAAGTTGCCCACTAAGGTACTTAGGACACCCATGTTAGTAAGTTCGCCAGGAGCCGAGTATATGGCAAGTCAAGGATGTTTTCAGATGCCATTGACCATTGGAAGCCATGTTTTCCCCTCAGACCTGATAATTTTGGAGTCACAAGGATTGGATGTGATACTAGGAATGGATTGGCTATCGATGTATGGGGGGAAACATCGATTGCGCGAGTAAGTCGATTTTTCTCACCACCCCGGAGGGAAAAACAATCAAGTATGTATCCAGGCATTCGCCAAGGAGAACCCAAGTACATTCTCTCACGGGAGTTGTTCAAGAGGAAGTGCCTGTCTGTAACATCCCAAATTTTCAATTTGGAATGTTATACACTAGATCATCATTGCATACCATATTTTATTGCATTTTGGTTGATCCTAGAAAATTCTACGCAACTCAAGGACCCTTGGAGAGAGTTGGGGATTTCGTTATTTTCATATTTGAGTTTTCTCAAATTTTGAAAATAGGATCATTTGATTTTATTTATTTTATCTTCAATTATTTCTATTACAAAAATATGAGAGAGGGAATAAAATGACTTTCCCAAAATAAAGAAATATTAAGGATTTAATAAAAAAATCAAATAAGATTTTTTTGGTTTTATTTGCTATTTTATCTGAATTTAGGAAAAATGCGCGTTTTTCAAAATTGCATTTAGGCCCCAAATAAATGTTCATCCTGTGCGGCTTGATTTTAGAAGCCAGGAAAAATTTATTTCGGGATTTTTGGAGTCCGTTTATTATTCCTTTTTTTCTGAGCGTAACTATTTAAAAAAACGCGAACCGACCTAACGGGCCGTGTCCGACTCGGACACCTGGCCCGGTCGGCCTTATAAGCCGGGGAGGAGCCCAGCCGAGCCCCAAACCCTAGCGCCGCCGCCCGCGCCGCCGCCGCACCTCGCCGCCCGCCGGAGCCGCCGCTCGCCCGAGGTTGACCCAGCCCGCCGCCGGTTTTTCTTGAAAAACCGTTCGGTTTTCCGTTCAGTTTTCCGTCGGTTTTTCGTTCGGTTATTTTATTTTCGTTTTTTAATAGATCAATTTTTCTGGTTTATTTATTTAGCGAGCGTTCGCTCGTTCGTTCGTTTTAACGAACGTGTTCATCGTTTAGATCCAGATAACGAACGTTCGTTCGTTAATCTGTTCGTCATTTTTTCTTTTTCTTGGATTAAATCCGCGATTTTTCTGATCGCGATTCCTGATCCGATTTTCGTTCTAGTATAACTTTTCGCTCGTTTATCGGAATCAGGCGATTCAAGCGCCTGGAGTTTCGTCTCGAAACCCTCTTTCCGATTAACCAACTCAAACAAGTTTTTGCCATGGTAAAAGTTGCCCTAGATCCAGAATAGTAAACGAAGCCTGTTTCTTTTGTCGTTTGTCTTTCGTTGCTTCGTTCGATTTGATCCTTTTTGCCAACCAGAGTTCTTAAGTTGAACTTTCTTGTTAGATCTCTTATTCAAGTTTTACATGTGCATTATTTGAGTACTTATTGTACGCTTATTTGTTTGCGATAGAGTACCCGGAGTGCGCCGCTTGTTACTTCAAATCGCTAGGTTGTGCGGATCATCGTCAAGGCAAGTAACACTTTGATCATACTTCCTATTACCCAGTTTTTATTGCATTAGATCAATCCTCACACATTGCATTGATTAGGATATAATTAAATTGTGGGTTTGGGAAGTAGTTGAGGTAGTACCTATTACCTGTTTATTACCAAGCCTTTGGGAGTTACTTCTACGTTTGCTATTTATGCCATGCTATGCTAGTAGGCGTGGATTGGGTGAGTGTATCCATGACATATGTGAGATCGTTAAATTAATGGTTTATCTAAGGTGGCAACTTAAATACACATCTGGGTGGATTGAGGCACCTGGGTATTCCAGCGATTGCCTGTTTTTCTTTTGGACCGCCACCCAAGCTCAAAGGGATCATGAGATTATTCATGCTAGAAACTTCCGTGTGCAGCCACAAGCTACTATGGGCTCTAGCATAGTTGACTAAGTCGTGCGAACTCTTACAGTGGTAGACTAGCAGATGTAGGGGAAAGTAGGTGTAACGGTCTACCCGGTCGTAAGGTGCTAGCGCTTCTGAAAGACTATGTCTCGGTCATCCGTTTCTCAAACACCATGTAGTGCGAGAATCTCAACGGAGGAGATCGAGTCTTGTGGGGAAAAGTGCGCAAACCTCTGCAGAGTGTATAAACTAATCATGGTTAGCCGTGTCCCCGGTTATGGACATCTTGAGTATCTAGTACCTGGATTATCATGTGAATCTCATCATGTTACTCTAATTAATTTTGTTGGGTTTTGTTTAATGATGATGCTTCATTGGGATTGAGAATGCTGTCAACCATTCTCAATGTTTAACAACTACCATGATAGCTAAATAAAATTTATTCCTTTGCAGTAGGGAAAAATTGGCTTTACGCAAAACTGTAACCATAGAGCTTTCCACCAGCCAAATATGCATATAGTATAGCCTATTTCTTTCATTGCTCTCTATGTGTTACATTGCCAGCATATTCCATGTGCTGACCTGTTTCGGGCTGCAACGTTCATGTTGCAGACTTTTCAGACGATGATTAAGGTGCCTTTAGGTCGTGGTTCTATACTCAGTGATGCCATTGGAGTTGATGGACTCACTTATCTTCCAAGCCTTCCGCTGTTATCGTTATTAGATGGCCTTAAGCCATATTTATTGTAATAAGTTCTCTTTTGAGACACTCGATGTAATAAGTGTGTGATTGCTACTCTGTTATAAATCCTTCAAGTACTGTGTGGTGTCAGCATTACTGATCCAGGGATGACACCTGAGCACAGAGATTAGACCGTTTGAGGTCTGATCACTACACTGCCATGAAGGATTACCCGGATGTATTTCTAGAGGAGTTACCATGCATGTCGCCAGATCGAGACATAGAGTTTTTGATAGAGCTATTGCCAAGCACCGGGCCAATATCAAAGAGACCATATCGGATGCCTGCGAATGATCTGGAGGATATCAAGAAACAGATTAAGGAGTTATTGGAGAAAGGTTACATTCGACGGAGCTCATCACCATGGGGAGCCCCAGTGCTGCTGGTTGAGAAGAAGGATAAGTCCCTAAGAATGGTTGTTGATTATCAGGCATTGAATGAAGTTACGATCAAGAATAAGTACCCACTGCCGATGATCAATGATTTGTTTGACCAGCTGCAAGGAGCAAAGGTGTTTTCGAAGATCGACCTGCGATCAGGTTACCACGAGCTGAAGATTAGGGAAAAAGATATACCCAAAACAACGTTCACCACAAGGTATGGGCTATATGAGTATACGGTTATGTCATTTGGATTGACCAACGCCCCCGCCTATTTCATGAGTATGATGAACAAGGTGTTCGTGGAGTTCTTGGATAAGTTTGTCGTGGTGTTCATTGATGATATTTTAGTATACTCAAAGAATGAAGAAGGACAACAAGTTCCATTGGACTGAAGAATGTGAAGCAAGTTTCCAGGAGTTGAAGAAACGTTTGACTACAGCCCCAGTGCTGATTCTGCCGGATATACGCAAGGATTTCCAAGTGCATTGCGACGCCTCTCGCTTAGGACTTGGAGGAGTACTTATGCAAGACGGAAGGGTTGTTTCGTATGCCTCATGACAACTTAAATTGCACGAATTGAATTATGCCACACATGATTTGGAGTTAGCAGCTGTAGTGCATGCACTCAAGATCTGGAGACATTTTCTTATTGGAAACCATTGTGATGTGTACACGGATCACAAGAGTTTGAAGTACATTTTTACTTAGAAGGAGTTGAACCTCAGGCAGAGGAGATGGTTGGAGCTCATAAAAGATTACGATATGAAGTTGCACTATCATCCAAGCAAGGCAAATGTCGTAGCAGACGCTTTGAGTCGGAAGACTTACGTCAACACCCTAGTAAGCGAAGGAGTGCCAAAGGAGTTGGTAGAAGATCTTAGGGAGCTAAGTTTGGAGATAGTTCCTAAAGGTTTTATTGTAGCATTGGAGGTTCAGTCGACATTGTTGGAAAAGATTCAAGCAGCTCAGAAGGATGACAAAGAAATTGCCGAGATAAAGGGGAAGATGAGTGAAGGCAAAGCCAAAGGTTTTCGTGAGGGTGAGCACGACACCTTGTGGTTTGAAGACCGCATATATGTGCCCAATAGTGCGGAGCTCGGAAAGTTGATATTACAGGAATCTCATGATTCACCATACTCGATACACCCCAGAAACACCAAGATGTATTTGGATTTGAAGGAGCGTTTCTGGTGCACTAGTATGAAGAAGGATATTGCCAAGTATGTATCCATATGTGATGTATGTCAGGGAGTGAAGGCAGAACATTAGAAGCCCGCAGGATTACTGCAGCCTATGCCGATACCCGAATGGAAGTGGGATAAGCTTGGCATGGACTTTATCACCGGATTGCCCAGGACCCGATCAGGATATGATTCAATCTGGGTAGTAGTGGATCAGTTGACCAAAGTAGCTCACTTTATCCCAGTGAAAACCACTTATAAAAGTGCGAAGTTGGCCAAGATATATATGACCAGGATCGTATGTCTGCACGGAGTTCCGAGGACCATCGTATCAGATAGAGGAACACAATTTACTTCAAAGTTTTGGCACCAACTGCACCAGACTTTGGGAACCAGGCTGGAGTTCAGTACAGCTTTTCACCCACAGACAGATGGACAGAACGAGAGAGTCAATCAGATTCTGGAGGACATGCTGAGAGCTTGTGCACTAGACTATGGATCTAGTTGGGATGATAATTTGCCCTACGCAGAATTCTCGTACAACAATAGCTACCAGGCCAGTTTGAAGACGGCACCGTTCGAGGCCCTGTATGGAAGAAGGTGTAGAACACCGTTGATGTGGGATGAAGTTGGAGACCGCCAGTTGTTTGGACCAGATTTGATTAAGGAGTCCGAAGAGAAGTTTAAACTGATTCGAGATAGACTGAAGGTAGCTCAGTCCAGATAGAAGAGTTATGCAGACTCAAAACGCAAGGAGGTAGTCTATGAAATCGGAGACAGGATGTATCTGAGAGTGTCACCACTTCGAGGAGTTAAGTGTTTTGGAGTTAATGGAAAGTTAGCCCCGAGATTTGTGGGACCGTACCGTGTTTTGGAACGCATGGGAGAGGTTGCTTACAAGTTGGAATTACCCAAAGGACTGTCGGGAGTTCATGATGTGTTTCATGTTTCTCAATTGAAGAAGTGTCATGCCGAGATGGCCGATATTCCTTTGAGGGATACAACGCCTCTGGAAGCAATACAATTGGATAGTGATTTGACATATGAGGAGAAACTTGTCAAGATTCTCGAGTTTGCTAGCTGAGTTACTCGCAGTAAGGTTATCAGGTTTTGCAAAGTTCAGTGGAGCCACCATACCGAGGATGAAGCCACTTGGGAACGAGAGGATTATCTACGCAAAGACCACCCACACCTATTTTCTAGCAAACCCGAATCTCGAGGACGAGATTCATCTTAAGGGGGGTAGGTTTATAACATCCCAAATTTTCAATTTGGAATGTTATACATAGGTCATTCATGCATACCATATTTTATTGCATTTCCGTTTAGCGATCCTCGAAATTCTAAGCAACTCAAGGACCCTCGGAGAGAGTTGGGGATTTCACCGTTTGTCATATTTGAATTTTATCAAATATGGAAACAAGGATCACCTTGGTTTTAATTAATTCTTCTCCCTGAAAATATTCCATATCAAAATATATGAGAGGAGATAATATGACTTCTCCAAAATAAATGAAATATTGGGGGAAAATATTAAAATCAATTTGTATTTTTATTTGGGGTTTTATTGCTATTTTATTTGAATTAGGAAAAAAATTGTGTTTTTCAAAATTGCATTAGAGGCCCAAATAAATGTTTACCTTGTCCGGCGTATTTTTAGAGGACGGGGAAAATTTATTTTAGGAATTTTGGAGTCTGTTTAGTATTTCTTTTCTTCATTTTTCTACGCGTCGGATTATTAAAAAAACGAACCGACCTTACCGGGCCGTGTCCGCCTGGGACACTGACCCGACCGGGCCTTTAAAGCCCGAGGCGCCGAGCCGCCCCAGCCTAGCCCCGTGCCTCGATCCGCGAGTCACCGCCGCCACCACTCGCCGCCGCCACTGCCGCGCGCCGCCGCTTGCCGCCGCCGCCCCGCCACCGCTCGCCGCCGCCGACCCGCACCGCCGCCGCCGACCCACGCGCCTCGCCGGAGTTGCCCGCCGCCGTCGCTGTCACGTGTCCCGAGGTAGCCTCCGGTTTTCGTTAGAAACCCGTATGGTTTTTTTAGAAACCCTCGGTTATTTTTATTTAGAACGGTTTTATTTTTCCCCAGTTTAGTTATTTAGCGAACGCCCGTTCGTACGTTCGTTTTAACGAACGGTTTTCACTCGTTAACCACAGACAGCGAAAGTTCGTTCGTTAGCCTGTGCGTCAATTTTTCTTTTTCCAGGGTTTTTCACGATTATTTTCGATCGCGATTTCTGACCCGATTTTCGTTTTAGTTCATCTTTTCGTTCGTTTATCGGAATCAGGCGATTTTTCAAGCGCCTGGATCTTCATCTCGAAACCCTCTTTCCGTTTAACCAACTTGAACAAGATTTTGGTACTATAAAATTTGACTTTAGTCCAGATTAGTAATCGGATCTTGTTTCTTTCGCAGTTTGTGTTTCGTTGCTCTGTTTGATTTGATTCTTTTTGCAAACCAGAGTTCTTCAGTTGTACTTTCTGGTTAGATCTTCTTATTTGAGATTTACCCGTGCATCTTTGCTTGGTTGCTTATCTATGCTATTGTTTGTTTGCGATAGAACACCCGTAGTGCGAAGCGTGCTACTACGAGTCTCTAGGTTTTGCGGATCATCAGCAAGGCAAGTAACACATTGATCATACTTCTTTCATACCCAGTTTTTATGCATTAGTTCCAATCCCCAAACATTGCATGATTAGGATGTGATTAACTTGTGGGTATTGGGAAGTAGATGATGAGGTAGAACCTATTGCCATGTTTTATTATCAAACCCTAGGAGTTACTTCTACGTTATGCTTATATTGCAATGTTATGCTCGTAGACGTGGATTGGGTTTGAGTGTATCCATGACAGATGTGAGATTGTTAATTAATGGTTCAACTTAAGGTGACAACTTTAATACACATCTGGTTGGATTTCTTGTTTTGGGCACCTAGGGATATACTAGTGTTGTCCTAGGAGATCCCGGGGATATACCGTGTGATCCTCCTATGGTCCGCCACCCAGGCTCAAAGGGACCAAAAGATTATTCATGCTATAAACTTCCGTGTGCAGCCACAAGCCATTATGGGCTCTGGCATAGTTAAGTATGTTGTGTGACCTCTTTCAGTGGTGGGCTAGCAGATGTAGAGGGAAAATAGGTGTAATTGTCCACCCAGAGTAAAGAGTTAATGCTTATGGAAGACTGTGTCTCGATCATCCGTTTCTCAAACACCGTGAAGTGCGATAAATACAAAGGAGGAGATCGAGTCTTGTGGGGAAAAGTGTGCAAACCTCTGCAGAGTGTACAAACTAATCATGGTTAGCCGTGTCCCCGGTTATGGACATCTTGAGTATCTAGTACTTGGATTATCCTACCGTATCTCATCACTCTAATTTAATTTGTTGGGATGATAATTACTTTTAATTGGGATTGAGATGGGGGTACCATTCTCATTGTTTCAACTACCATGATAGTTAAGTAAAATATATTCCTTTGTTGTAGGGAAAAATTGGCTTTTCGCAAAAACCATATAACCATAGAGCCTCCACCAGCCATATATGCATGTAGTGATAGCATTTATATTCATTGCTCTACTGTGTTACATTGCCAACATATTGCATGTGCTGACCCGTTTTGAGCTGCAACGTATTATGTTGCAGACTTTTTAGACGAGGAGTAAGACGCGATAGGTCGTTTGTCATGCACTCAGCTATGCCATTAGAGTTGATGGACTCACTTTATCTTCCAAGTCTTCCATTGTTATCGTTTAAGATGGCCTTAAGCCATATTTATTGTAATGAGTTCTCTTTTGAGACATTTGATGTAATAAGTGTGTGATTGCTACTCTGTTATAAATCCTTCGAGTACTGTGTGTGTCAGCATTACCGATCCAGGGATGACACTGAAGCACAGAGACTTGACCGTTTGAGGTCGGGTCGCTACATGTGCGTTGTCCCCGGGATATGATTTATTACTTCTCTACTAAATATTTTCCCGCTCATAACAAACAAGCTGCCTTAAGGGAAATATATAATTTTGTGCAAATTGAAGAAGAGAGTATCCCACAAGCTTGGGGGAGGCTTCTCCAATTACTTAATGCTTTGCCTGATCATCCTCTCAAGAAAAATGAAATACTTGATATCTTTTATAATGGTCTAACTGATGCTTCCAGAGACCACCTGGATAGTTGTGTTGGTTGTGTTTTCAAGGAAAGAACAGTTGATCAAGCTGAATTGCTATTGGATAGTATGTTGAGTAATGAAAATGATTGGACACTTCCTGAACCAACTCCTAAGCCAACTCCGAAGAAAAGGGGTATTCTATTTCTCAGTCCTGAAGATATGCAAGAGGCAAAGAAATCTATGAAAGAAAAAGGTATTAAAGCTGAAGATGTTAAGAATTTACCACCTATTGAAGAAATACATGGTCTTGATAACTTGACACAGATAGTAAAGGTAAATTCTCTCTATAGATTTGATGAAGGTGATATTCCTCGTAATAAGTCTGCTAGCCAATGCTTAGATGAGTTTGATAATTTTATTGTTAAACAAGAAAACTTCAATGCATATGTTGGTAGACAATTGAAACGCAATGCTGATATGCTTGCACACTTGAGTGATTATATGTCTAGAGTTAAGGGTGAACTTAAACTTATTAGTAAACATGCTTCTATGGTTACCACTCAAGTAGAACAAGTACTTAAAGCTCGGAATGATTTGCTCAATGAATTAAATAATAAGAAAAATGATAATGATGTTAGAGTTATGACTAGAGGGGGTAAAATGACTCAGGAACCTTTTGTATCATGAGGGCCATCCTAAGAGAATTTAGGAAGATTCTCAGAGAACTAATGTAGATGCACCTAGTTCTTCTAAGAAGAAGAAGAAGAAGAAGAAGAAGAAGAAGAAAAATGATAGGACTTTGCATGCTTCTAGTGAACCTGTTGTTGACACACCTGAGAATCCCAATGATATTTCTATTTCTGATGCTGAAACACAATCTGGTAATGAACATGAACCTAGTGATAATGTTAATGATGATGTTCATGTTGATGCTCAACCTACGAATGATAATGATGTAGAGATTGAACTTGCTGTTGATCTTGATAACTCACAATCAAAGAATCAACTTTATGATAAGAGAGACTTCGTTGCTAGGGAACCATGGGTTTAGAAACCCATGCCTTTTCCTATTAAACCATCCAAGAAAACGGATGATGAGGATTTTGAGCGCTTTGCTGAAATGATTAGACCTATATTTTTGCGTATGCGTTTGAATCATATGCTTAAAATGAAACCTTATGCTAAGTACATGAAAGATATTGTTACTAATAAAAGAAAGATACCGGAAGCTGAAATTTCCACCATGCTTGCTAATTACACTTTTAAGGGTGGAATACCAAAGAAACTTGGAGATCCGGGAGTACCAACTATACCATGCTCCATTAAAAGAAACTATGTTAAAACTGCATTATGTGATCTTGGAGCCGGTGTTAGTGTTATGCCTCTCTCTTTATATCGTAGACTTGATTTGAATAAGTTGACACCTACTGAAATATCTTTGCAAATGGCTGATAAATCAACTGCTATACCTGTCGGTATTTGTGAGGATGTGCATGTTGTGGTTGCAAACGTTACTATTTTAACGGACTTTGTTATTCTTGATATTCCCGAGGACGATAGTATGTCTATTATTCTTGGTAGACCATTTTTGAATACTGCAGGGGCTGTTATTGATTGCAACAAAGGCAATGTCACTTTTCATGTTAATGGTAATGAGCATACACTACAAAAAAAGGACACATCCGTGACATTTTGGGCCAAACGAATTTTTTTCTGTCATACATATGACACTTCTATGACAATAATTGTGACAAAACCCGGTATCATCATAGATGTGGTGGGCTCCTACTTCTATGACAAAAAATCATGACAGAAAATGGTCTTTTCGTCCTGGGCGGGCCGGAGACGCAGCTGCATGACATTCTTTGGGCCGTCCATGACGGAAAAAACCGTGGTAGAAGCGAGGGGGAGGAAAATTTCGGGGAGTTCCCGGTTACGGTGGGAGGTCGGGGGCCGAGCGATGTGCGTTTCTCTCATACACGTACGCGCGCGTGTGCGAGGCGTTGGCTCTAACTGAACCTGAGTGAGGCGTTGGGCTGTAACTAAACCCGAGCGATTGCACTACATGCTACGCGTTACTGAACCCGAGCAATCGATCGATGGATGTTAACTGAACCCGATCGAGCGATTCCTTCGCTACTGCTGCTAACTGAAGCCGATCGATGCTGCCTTGGGATGAACAGTGAGCGTTACGGGGGGGGGGGGGGGTTGGATGAACAGTGAGCGGTGGCGTTGCCTCTGGATGAACATGACCCCGTGGTGTGGTGGAGGGCTGGATGAACAGTAGACGGTGGAGGGGTGCCTGTGGAGGGGTGGTTGAACAGGACCCCGTGGTGTGGAGGGCTGGATGAACAGTAGACGGTGGAGGGGTGCCCGTGGAGGGGTGGTTGAACAGTAGCCGGTGGAGTAGCGCGCGGTGGAGGTTGGATGAACAGGAGCCCGTGGAGGCTGGAGGAGGTCGACGATAGCCCGTGGAGGCTGGAGGAGGTCGACAGTGGAGATGAACAGTATCCCGTGGAGTCCCGTTTTGCGGTACGCCACACCCCTCCCGATGAACAGGACCCCCGTTTCGACCGTAGCGCTCCAACACAAGTCCGTTTCGTCCGTTTTGCGGTACGCCACACCCCTCCCGATCAACAGGACCCCTGTTTCGACCGTAGGAGGTCCGTTTCATCTGTTTTGCGGTACGCCACACCCCTCCCGATCAACAGGACCCCCGTTTCGACCATAGGAGGTCCGTTTCCTCCGTTTTGCGGTACGCCAGACCCCTCCCGATGAACAGGATCCCGTTTCGAACATGGTCGGTCGAACACATGGCCGTTTCCTCCGTTTTGCGGTACGTCAGGCCTCGTTTCCATCGCCTGTTCCGTCCAAGCCCTCCCGATGAACACGACCACGCATTCCGTTCCGACCCAGCCGGTTGGCTCCCACGCGTTCCGTTGCCTCCCGATGAACACGACGCATTCCGTTGCCTCCCCATGAACACGACACATTTTGTTGCCTCACCATGAACACGATGACGACACTGTTTCTCCGTTCCGACCCAGCCATGTACACGAGCCCTGGCCATACGTATGCGCGAGTAGGCGTTCGAGACCCCGCCCGTATGTACAGATACGTGGTCGTATTTTCTTTCTTGCACCCTGGCTGACGTATGTACGTGTACATGCTACGTGCGCGCCTCTACTACGACACGTACGCGCCTCTACTACGACATGTGCGCGCCTCTACATCCACCAGTATATATGTATGTACACGTTCGCGACCAGAATGACAATGCTACATACGCTTCGACCAGGTGGGTCCCGACTGTCAGGCACTTCCTTGCCTGCAAGATGTAACTGGTGGGTCCCAGCAATCAGGGGCAATCATTTTTTTGCCCGGACGCAGTTCCTTGCATGCGAAGATGTAGCTGGTGGGTCCTAGCAGCCAGGGGAAACGTTTTTTTCACAAAATACAGTGGCCCGTCCGGTGGGTCCCAACTGTCAGGTGGAGGAATCATTATTTTCCGCGTAATAAGGAGGCACTTCCTTGCTGCGGTCGTGGACCCAGCTCAGCCTCTCCACGTACAGTCCACGTCCGATGGAAGTCGTTTCTTGACCGCGTTGACCACGCCGCGCCGAGAACACCAGGGCGGTGGACGACGGCGAGGCCTAGGAAGGGGACGACGGGGAGCCGGGGAAGACGCGGCAGTGGAAGCCCATGCGGAGAGGAGTACGAGGGTTCACTGGTTCGGCTGCGGTGTGAGGCTGTCATCGCCGCAGGGCCTAGCCAGCGGTGGGAATAGTAGGGGGCGGTGAGGCCTCCGAGGCAGCACAGCCGGCCACGGGAGGCAGGAGCATGCAGCACGACCGGCGCTGCTTTGGGCGGCTGGAGCAAGAAGACCAGAGGTTGAAGAAGCACTACGGTCGTTGGATGGACATCGTACGGTCACTGGAGCTAGAATCGTTTATATTGACTAAGTTGACAAAGCCCTCCGTCCCCGTCAACTTAGTAGGCCCACAAGTCAGCCTCCCACCAAGGTGGGTCCCAGCTAGCAGGGAGGTTTTCATATTTTTGTGCGTAATAAGGAGGCACTTCCGATGGGTCCGAGCTGACAGCAGGTGGAACGTTTTTTTTCGCGAAATACGGTGGCCCTCGGGTGGGTCCCAGCAGTCAGGGGCACACATTTTTTCGCGAAATACTGGTGGGTGTCCGGTGGGTCCCTGCTGTCATGTGGAGGAATAATTATTTTCCACGTAATAAGGAGGCACTTCCTTGCGGCTGCCATGGACCCAGCTTCAAGCCTCTCCACATACAGTATTCTTCTGATGGAATTCGGTTGTTGACCACATTGACCACGCCACGCTGAGAGCACCACGGCGGTGGACGACGGCGAGGCCTAGGAAGGGGGCGACGCGGAGCCGGGGAAGACACGACAGTGGATGCCCACGCGGAGAGGAGTACGAGGGTTCACTAGTTCGGCTGCGCTGCCGTCGCCGCAGAATAACAGGGGGTGTGGGTGAGTGGAGTGGAGGGATGGCCTGGCCAGCGGTGGGAGTAGTATGGGGGCGGTGAGGCCTCCGCGGCAGCACAGCCGGCCACGGGAGACAGGAGCAGGCGGCACGACCGGCGCTGCTTTGGGCGGCTGGAGCAAGAAGACCAGAGGTTGAAGAAGCACTACGACCGTTGGATGGACATCGTATGGTCAGTCGAGCTAGAATCGTGCATATTGACTAAGTTGACAAAGCCCTTCGTCCCCGTCAACTTAGTAGGCCCACTATACTAGGTCCCAGCTAGCAGGGGGAGTATTCATTTTTTTGTGCGTAATAAGGAGGCACTTCCTTGCGTGCGAAGATATAGCTGGTGGGTCCGAGCTGTCAGCGGCGGTAACATTTTTTTCGCGAAATACAGAGGCCCTTTTGGTGGGTCCCAGATGTTAGGTGGAGGAATCATTATTTTGCGCGTAATAAGGAGGCATTTCCTTGCGTGCGACCGTGGACCCAGCTGTCAACCTCTCCACGTACAGTCCACTTCAGATACATGTCGGTCGTTGACCACGTTGACCACGCCACGCCGAGAGCACCAGGGCGGTGGATGACGGCAATGCCTAGGAAGGGAACGACACGGAGGTAGGGAAGACTCGGTAGTTGTTTTTTCCCACGCGGAGGGGAGTACGACTGTACGAGGGTTTGCTGGTTCGTCTGCCATCGCCGGAGAATAACAGCAGGTGTGGGTGAGTAGAGGGATGGCTAGGCCAGTGATGGGAGTACGGTGGGGCGGTGAGGCCTGCGCGGCAGCAGAGCCGGCCGTGGGGAGGAGGGAGCAGGCAGTCCCGCCGGCGCTTGTTTGAGCGGCTGGAGCAGTAAGAGCAGAGATTGAAGAAGCACGACGGCTGTTGGATGGACATCCAACTGTATACAGGCCATCTGTGGAAAGCCTCGAATCTGTGGAAAACAACACACAGCCCATCTGCCATTATTTCAAATAATTTACAGTCCATTTGCTAATTCTTACGGTCTTTTTTGGAGCCCGTATTCTTTTTATTAGCATTACAACCCATATTGTGGCCACGGTTAAAAAATTATACGAAATTTTGCATATGTCGGTGCGGTCTGAACTGTTTTTAATCCCGAAATTTTGAGTCACATTCAGACTGATTTTAAAAATAAATGTATATCAATATAAAATCCAATAAATTGTCCATGCATAAAATTCAATGCAATTTAAAATCGTGAAATGAAAAATATATATTTGAAACTAATTGCCGATTTGATGTGTTTTAAAAATGTACAACCCATTTCTCATTACTGATAGGCCATTTTCTCGGCCGGCCGAATGAAGCTCTCCTCGTCTTGAAAGATTTGCAGCCCAACAGGCCTGATAAAGCGACTTACTTGACAAATCACAAAAAAACTGGGCTAACCATTTTCAGAAAGAAAAAAAAACTACTAGGTTGGTCTGTGGTAAACATAAAAGAAAAGGCTGTCTAGACATGCGAGAGTGTCCCACACAGCCCAGTTGACACCCTGCTTCTGTCTCAAAAACAAATTAGATAAATGCCACTCCAATTATGGCGATTCATAAAAATGCCACTGCAATTTCCAAACTTTGAAAAATGCCACTGCTATTTTTACAAACTTTGAAAAACACCAGTGCAGTTTGCAAACTTTGAAAAACGCCACTCCAAACTTCGAAAAATGCCACTAGAAATGGCATGAAATGGCATTTTTCAAAGTTTGAAAATTGCAGTGACATTTCTCGGATACACTAGATTTGGAGTGGCATTTATCAAATTAACCCAAAACAAAAATAACTGGGCGAGCTGCTGGGTCCCTGGTGTCAACCGCTCGTTGTGCAATTCTCTCGTTTATTGACTACGTTGACAATGGCATGGGACCCAGATGTCTGAAATCCACTAGGAGGAGCCATTTTTTTATTGGCTTGAAATAAGGAGGCACTTGCTTGCGTACTGCGATGACCTTGGCGGGTCCCTGTTGTCATCCTCTCCACGTACAATCATTTCCTGATTGTGTACGCCTCAACTTGCTAGGCCCACAAGTCAGCCTCTAAACCCGTGGAGGACAAATACATCCCATTTAAAAAATAACAGCCCATTCCATACGTTCAAACGGAAAGTTCAACATTCAGAGCAAAGTAACAGGTCTGATCCACATATAGAGTACTGAACTTCCACGTTGACAACCATCATAGCCAAGGTTACTATCTACTCCCACTAATACTCTAGTAGTGTACAAGTACTAACTTACTCTTAGCTAACTAGACGATGCTGGCCGCCATCTGTGGTACACACTAAACGCCGGCACCGACATCGTGCGCCTCGCCTCGGACTTGCAAGAGGTGCGATAGGGTGCGTTGCTCACGCACGTTCGCCCTTTCCACGCCGGCGTGGTCCACCGAAGCTTTGGCTTCCAAGTGGGAAACCCACTTGACGAGCTGGTAGTAAAAATCGGCGTCGCGAATGTGTGCGTGTCCGATAGCCTCCATGGTTATTTGCCGGGCGCCGGCCTCCACGTAGTCGGCCCAGTTGCGGGCGCTCTGCTCGTGACTCAGAGCGTCGGTGCGCTGCTGCTCCTTGTCCCGCTGGCGGCGCAAATCGGTGATACGCTGCTCCTCCGCGAGGCGGTTGCGCTCCAAAAACTCCTGCTCCTCCGCCATGCGGCCACACTCCAACAACTCCTTGATCTCTGCATTGCCATCTAAAGACAGATAGAATGCCTCCTCCCTCCGTCTGCCTTCCGGTGAAAACCTGAACACTAGTTCCGGTAGTGACCGCCTCCGGCGTCGCCTACCGCGGACGGGCGGGGGCATGGCGGACGTGGCAAGCGACGTCGGGCCAGTGGGGGCTTATGAGGATATGGCGAGTTAGGTCACGGTGGCACCGGAGAAGGCCGGGAAGCAGTACTTATAGGCGGAAGGTAGCGCGACGGTCATCGGAATTCAATGCATAATGGCTTAGCGCGCCAGCTTGCCATGGAAAACTAGAGAAACTAGAATTATGACTGTGCCGTCTCGTCCTGTCTGGGTCGCACGCTGGCATGGCGGTCAAACGAGTGCACTCGAATCATCTTTTTCGTATCAGTTAGCTGCCTTAATACGGCCGGCTGCATGCAGGCACTCAGAATCGCTCGCAGGCAGTACGCGAAGCAGCATGCAACGAGTCGCAGCCGAGGGCACGCATGCAGCCACTTAAATCGCTGGAATTAATTAGGCTTAAACTTATGTATGCCGTTAATTATTGCCATGCCTTGGTCTTGCTGCTTTGCTCACGGAATTAATTAGGCTTAAACTTCTTCAGAGGTAGGCATTTTTATCCGTGTAGGATCGATAGTGTAGCTTGTCAGTTTCTTCACAGGTAGGAATTTTTATTCAAAAAACTGCCACTTCGCATCTTGCGTCGCAAATAAAACTGCCAGGAGCGCATGTAGGCTAGCTAGTGATCGATCAGTAACTTGTAAACACTGAGCGAACATAAATAAGTAACTGTTAATGCATCTCAATTATTCACAGATCATATACAAATATGTAGCTCCAAAAGCAAAGATCTGCCACTTTGGATCTTGCGTCGCAACTAAAACTAACTAGTACGATTCCCATACATAAGATCAACATGTTAATGCATCTCAATGATGCACAGATCATATACAAATATGTAGCTCCAAAAGCAAAGATATAGAAAAAACATCTGTTCTTCCTACTAACATGGATGCTTCTCTTGGCCAACATTCAGTACAGACTGAAAGACAACTTTGTTTGTGAAGTCTACAATTCCTCTTGGAAACGTAAGTGGTTTCACCAACAACTGGAACCATGAGAATGAACCACACATGATGGAGGAACATCCACTGCAATATGATTTGGTCTTCTCTTGATCACACCGCGAGACTATTTTTGGAATACAAACTTTAACTTAGGCAAAATGATGCCCATTGTATAATCAGACCAAAGCAATGAAGCACCTAGTGTTGGCCAATAAATAGTACAGTACTACTTTTCTGCAGTCCATGAAGTGACTATCCAATCTTTCTGTGTCTATTTTCAAATGGCACTGCATGCAGTGACTATACTATTCTCTTGTGCAGTTCAACCAAAATTGTGGACACTTTATTTGTTTGCCAAATAGCTATGGGCAGACATCTTTGTCTGCACAAATATCAAGCAGCTAGTAAACATATACCAAACCTTGTATTTTCGGTTTAAACATGTCTCTTCCGCTTAGCATCTATCATGTTTTGCACTGGACAATCTCATACAGTTATGTTTTGCCCTGGACAATTTCATACTGAATTGATTTGCTGGTTCAGAGCAGAAATATAGCGCCTATTCTTCATCAAACCAAGGATATCCATGTTCGCAGTGATGGAAGAGGTGAAATCGATACAACCAAAATTGAGCATCCAATCATTGAATCCTGCCCTGCACCTCCAATGTAGGTCCACCCTGCTAATAAATTCACATGCAAACCACTAGTATTACTATCTAATGACATTACAAAAAGAGTAGCAAGATAGTAGCAAACCATGTACCTTCGTAATGAACAGCTCATAGTGCCACCAATTGGATATAAAGGTTTGGAAAAAACATGCTCCTAATGTTGAACCAGTTGGACTTTTTGTGCAGTTGCACTAAAATCGAGCATCCCTGTTTGCATAGATATTGAAAGTGTGATTACTCTAAAAGTGGCACTAGTTGAAGCATAGACTCACAAATATAAGCATTCCAATTTCTTAATGGGAAAAGGTAGCAAGACTGTTTCTAACCACGTATTTGAAGGAATAAATAAAGCAAATTTTGTGAAAAACTAAGCCATTCCTAACCTTTCCTCTTCTTTTAAGCAAATTTTGTGCGGTTCTACTAAAATAAAATGCCATCACCGCCTTGAAAATTCAGTGACACTGTACAAAAGGAAATGACTTAACATTACATCATGATGTCAAGTCTGTAGTCGACAGGCATTAGAGACAAACATACAGACCTCCTCCGATAACATAATGAACATTAATTTTAACAAAGGTGTGACTAGCTTTACCGAGATAATTTGAGTGAACTCTACACCCTTTGTTCCTTAATATAAGACGTTTTCGCGGTTCAATTTAAAGCACCCAAACGTCTAGTATTTAGAAAAATAGGTAGTAGTTTTCTAGAGCACATATCTAGGAAAGCTTGCCACACTTTATTTATGTCCATACGCTAATGCAACACCATTGGAATACTACAAATATACACTAATCCAGTGGCTAGTGCAACAGTAGAGTAGTTAGTTTATTACAGGGTACAATACAATGGTTTTACTGAACAGATTTCAATAAACTCTAGCACTAGAAGGTTTCTATAAGAATTAACAATACAAAATGTAAAGGTAACAAGTTTCAGCATTGGTATACTAGCTGTGCATGAGCATTAAACCAAATACAAAAGTCTGAAGGTAACTAGCATTATTAACTAATGACAGTATAAAAAAATTGCAAACCATGTACCTCCAAGGTAAATATCATTTCAAACTCGGGGGTACCTTAAAAATTTCTATCCCAATCTTGATAATCGATCAAACATAAAAACTTGATCGAACGAATCGAGAGAACAACCGGAGGAGGAGGTGCCCACTCTTGACCTTTCCTCTTGTCTTCATAATTGTCTGTGCAGTTTAACCAAAATAAAATGACATCAACGCCTTGGCATTTTGGTGACACTGTACAAAAAAATTAACTTATCTCATGAAAGTGAGGTATGTAATCTATAAGCATTAACAGTGCAAAAATCTGAAGGTAGTAACAAGTTTCATCGTTGGTATACTGGCTGTGCAACGGCATTAGAATGCCTTAGCTGAAAAATCTTTAATACATCCACAATCAACAGCTAACCCTGAAATAATCCAGTGACATTAAATGGCATTGCTTAAATTTATCGGTGGCATTAGACTGAGAGCGGCATTAGTTAAATGTGGCATCACTTTAGAAGTAGTATTGCTTGAGTTGACTGTTGGCGTTATACTAACAGAAAAAAGTGGCAATAAGAGCATGGGAGGCCCATTCGGACAGTGGGCGCACCCGTACGATGTACCTCCACAGACGCAGAGTGGTGAGGGAGGTATGGTTTCCCAGAGCAACAAATATCCAAGCAGCATATGTGGATTACGTCCCATTTTTGTTCTCTTTAGCCACCTTTTTCCTATGCGAGGACAACAAACCGATCGACCTGGTCATTCTCTATTGCGTTGTCATGCCTTTCTACCCTTCTTCAACCAAGAGACACGAGACTCGTTCCTTAGCTACTGATTTCCCCTTTTCAACCTAGATGCAGGTTCGATGCCTACTCTCTTGGACAGTACAGTCTCCCTTCCCTTCCTTATTCAACCCAGACATGGATTAGTTTGCATGAAGTAGGGTTTCCTTTAATAGTGCAAATTATGGTTTTCGTCTGCGTGGCCAGCAGAGCAGAGGATAGCAAATTGGGAAGATGGTGGAGTGGAAAAAGATCCACATGCAACGACATGGCAGATGGGGCAATATAACAAGGTTATGGTTCGAAAAGAGGTAGCATACCTGAGGGTCGGCGGGAAGTGGCTTCGCTCGTGGTCGTCGTCCTCCGCACACACTACGGCAGCGAGCTTGGGGACAGAGGCCATCCCGTGCGGGTGCTAGGTCTGAGAGGACGGCCTTGTCGTCAGCGTGTGACCTCGCTCGCCGACGATGAGTGCGTCAACGCTGCATGTCCTTTTCTTCCCCGGCGATTCTGTGACCACCGGTGAGGAGGGAGAGAGGGGCCGTCTTTTTTAGATCTGGAGAGAGGGTGGTAGTGTGAGAAGCAAGTGGGCAGCCCTTAGCAAGAAAGCGCTCAAGCTCCAACCTATATATATATTTTATACTACTAGTACCAGAGGTGGAGTAGTGGTAGAGTAGTTTATATTTTCTCTGCGTACAATACCAGTTAGTCGTGCTTCAAAACTGATCGGCACGCCATTAAAAAATAAAGGTCGATAACTAATGCGGAACCTCGGGCCAACGCGGCCAGATCGCATTTTGCACGAGAAATTACACACCATGTTTCGTTGACATGTGGTCCCGTTCCAACATATCAATGAGACGACGACGAGTAGTAGGAGTATTTCCGAACGGACGTGTAGGCCGGGGCGCCTCTTCGTGAACCGTGGCAAACTCGCAACCGTCCACCGGCTCTTCGCCTTTCCCTCTCGATTTGGAACTGCTGTCGCACACTCTTCCTCTCCCTCCTCCATTTTCCTTCAGCCCTTAACCCTTTCTTCTACCATTGTTCGATCGTCTTCTCCATGGAGGGAACAGGCCGGAAATGACCCTGTTATTCTTGCCCCGATCTGAAAGATGACGTGGTGGAGGAACTCATTGATCGGTGCGACGTCATCACCTCGGTTAGCATGGCAGGTTCGTTCAAGCCCATTCTCGACTCAACTAATAACATCATTACAAAGAACCCAAGAGTCAAGGAGCGGTCTGATCTCCCCTATCTTCTTCGCCGTGACCCTGATGACTAGCGCCGGCATGACGGAGGCCTCGCCCTATGCCAGTTGATGCCGCTTGATAATCATACGTATGATGTTAAGATGCCATCGCTTGAGGGCAAGGCTTGGGCGGGCGCAAATGGAGATTGGGTTGTTTACATTGGGTCCAACTGTGAGTGGGAACTTGTGAATGTGTACACTCGTGACCGGGTTCCACTTCCAAAAATCTCAGCAGACTTCCCAGAGGTTGAGCACACCGGTATTGTATGCACGTTCAAATACGATCATGGTGACTGTCTTCTATGGAAGATAGCAATTTGTCGAGTTCCCAACCTCTCTTGGAATTACAACAACTATCAAGTTATTGCTATCTTCGACAAGCTTGTTGCCGTCCTTCGTGGTTCGACTCGATGGATATTGCTCAAAAATCAGTTTCTGTACACGGATGAGTACTGTGACGCAATTCAATACGAGGGCCTTGTGTTTGCTGCCACCACTCATGGCACTGTTTTTGCATGGGATCCTCATAGTTTCGGTACGTTTGTCTTCCACCGTAATTAAAATTGTTTCATCCACATGCATGCGGCTTAGCAAGTTTCCCTTTACTAATTAACCTTCTTCTTGTGTTTCCAAGGTCCTGTGAACATCCCACCACCTATACTTGAAAATTTTTCTAACCAAGGGGGAGATGACGATGGTGATGATCACGAGCATGAGGACGAGCAGCGCCCATATACTCAGTGGCGCCTGGCAACTAATTTCGATGGATCACCTCTTCTTGTGTGTATACATCCCACTGATGATGTTACTGCTAAGGAAGCAGGTGTAGTCTCCCATGGTCGCACTCTCCGGACCTATTCCAACACCCGTTGCATGGTATTCGGGATGGATACTAGTGTGCTAGTGCCAACTCCTTCTCCCTGGTACAGAATTGATAGTCTTGGAGAAAACTCGCTCTTCCTTGGACAAAACTATCCGATGATGGTGAAAGGCGATCCAACTGCTGTTGACACAACGTTAACAGTACCATTTATGAGAAGCAACTGTGTCTATACCTCGGACATTTGGGTGGTTCCCTACCCTGGTACTGATATAGTAGGCCGCTTCAGCCTGGATGACCAGTCCTGCGTTGTTTTCCAGATCGACAATCGATGGCCCATCCCAGAGAATCACTTGTGGTTCAAAGCAAGCGTTTCCAACACCGAGGAATGGTTGAGTTGAAGTTCATTTCATTGCTTGTTATTTGTTGTGTGGCAAAAACTTTAGTATTTATAATGTATCCTCGTTGTCGATGTGGGTTGATGACCTGTTGTATGTAATAAAATGATATGCCTGTGATAAACTTACTAAATTTATGAATGGCTTTCGAGTCGCTTCTCTGAGTGAGTGGTGCGACGAGGCAAAAAAATATTTTTTGAATACATAATTGTACGTGCATTGCAACAGGTTATCGGATGAGGCCAATCAACAATAGTAGTACACTATTTGTACTAGCTTCACATGCTTCGCGCGTCGGGCGGGTGTTTTTACTGTAACCATATGTTAATGTGTTCATTGTACGTAACCAACACCTCGAATCCTCGATACTAGTACTATATAGTAGGAGTAAGTAGTACGAGTAGTAGGGTGGCATGGGCCAGAAGACTAGCCACAATGGAGAGTAACATACACTAGTAACATACACATATCCCTAGACTATGTTACTACCTTCATAGTGGGTAGTAACATAAGTGTGGTAACATGCAAAGCTTCATTTATTAGGTTATAGACTCATATTGCATTGGAACATGTGATGTTACAGTAACTAGCTAAGTTACTGAAACTATCTCTCTCCTCATTAAATCATTGCCACATAAGCAAATTTGCTGAGTTGGACGCGATGTTACTGCTGAAGTTACTCCCATTGTGGATAGTCGAACAAGCATTCACGTCCAGGAGTACGGCACACGCCACCACCACGACATCCATCTGACACCATATTATTTCTTGGAGTCCGTGCTAGAGCAATCTCTTCAACCTCGTCATTTATCTAACTTCAGCCATCGCACGGCGGGCGAGGTGGGGGTTTGCTGATAGTCGGTTTCCTTAACTGTGGTCCCACTTGTAAGGCCAACTCCAACGCACGACCCCAAAAAGACTTCCGTTTTGCACGAAATCCAACGATAATTTTGACTAGAAAAGCAAGACCAAAGAAAACAAGAACCACAAGAATACATTTTACTACTCCTGTAAGTTGGATTAGTGCCTTCGCGATGCATTCATTGTTGATCTGCAGAGTCTCGATCTTGCGTGCTTCTTTCTTCTTCGAGTGTAAAGAAGTAGATGTTGCTTCCTCGCATCTAGTCTCATGTCTAGCCTCTATTCTAGTAGGAGTATCAACAAGTGCACTAATCTCATCTCTAGCCTCTGTGCTAGCTAAAAGTGATAGAACATCTACTAAATTGTGCTCTGTCAATATATGGATGTACTCTTCTTCCAAATACAAAAACTTGCATCCATTCTACTCCCTCCGTTGCACAATACATGCCTTCTATTTGTCAAAATATATATGTATCTAGACATGTTTTAGTATATAGGTACATCCATTTTTGGACAAATGGAAGTCAAGTATTTTGGAACGGAGGGAGTACACAATAAATTTTTTAAGTTAGCACAACTAGTCTAATCCGAGAGCACAACCTAAGATTTGGTCGGGTTCTTCCTCCTTTTGCCGACACGTGGGACATCCAGCATCCAGGTCGTGTCATGAAATAAAATAGAGTGGTAGTTGAAGCCACGAGATGTGCATCTTGGGTTAAACTATAAATAGAATCTTACTACTCTTGAGTAACTCCAAAAGCGGCCACCGAAGATCTTTATTGGATTTTTTTTCATCACTAGCACATCGAGGTGAAAGATGTGCAGGTTTAGTGGGTCCTCTTGCGTTTTCACTGACATGTGGGGCCGCATGTGAGCAAACAGACGATGGGCTCCGCGCGTCCACTGGCTGGCTGAGAAGAGAGATAGCGGAGGGCTGAGCACGGACTGCAGGAAATTTGTTCTACGTACCTCGATATAGGCTCGATATAGTGGGGTGGCATGGGCAGCATTCATGTCTAGCAGTACGGCACACGCCACCCACATGAGTCCCATCCGACACTAATTTTCTTGGAGTCCATGCTACAGCCAACTCTTCTCCCTCCTGTTTTCTCAGCCATCGTGTGGTGGGCGGGGTGGGGATTTGCCAATAGTCGATTTTCTCAACTACGGTCCCACTTGTAAGTGAAAATGCAACACCACACGCATTCCCGCTTGAGCGGCGTGCCGGACCAACCGTGTGGGGGTGCGACGCGAACACGGCAGGCTTTTCCTTTTGAACCCGTAACTTGTAAAATTTGGTTCTGCTCGATGGCGCGACCGATAGATAGAAAATAACGATTTTGCCTAGAGTAATGAGAAGTTTGGTTCTGGCGCCGGTCATTCATGGAGTACATACAAAAATTATGAAGTTGATGCGAAAGGTAAGATAATTACTGTAGTATCATATACTACTACATGGATTTGACGGGAAGATAAAAATACATACGGATCCATCAACGACATCCTCACGCCCTAGTGCGCCGGGTCACCAACCGACGTGTGAGGAGCAGCGGCGTTGGCAGCGAGCTCCACGTGCTTCTGAACAGTGTCGTCCAAGGTTGCCCTGCGGTCCAAGAAGGCCAGCGTCCTATCGTCCTCCTCTTGCATGTAGTAGTCCTTGTGGACGATTTGCGCGTAGACGTGGGTGATTATGTCGATGGTGTCTTGCTGCGCCAGGCGCTGCGCGGCGAGCGCGACCTCGAGGTGGACATTCTCCGGCGCGACGGCGGGCAGTCGCAAGGCCACCAGTGCGTCGAAGAGGTTGTCACCATAGTGGCCGTTGAGGGTGGCGGGCATCGCAGAGCCTGGGCGCGTCGGCTGGAGGCTTACGTCAAAGTCATCCGCAAGCTTCTTGACGACGGTGAACTTGTCGAGGAAACCGACAAGGACCTCATCGAACAAGGAGACGAACCTGTCGTCCAAGAGGCCCCTCGCCCTGGCGGCCTCAAGCAATACTACCTGGAGACGTTCCTCGGTGCCGGGCCGTAGGCCGGCGTCGTGGACCATTTGGCACAGCCGGCTGATGCTCGCGCTCATCGCCTCCATGGGTCTAGCTTAGCTTCTAGTCAACTGATCTTGCGATTCGAGTGATCACTCTTGCCCTTGGTTAGCGTGCGTAGGTGCGTAGGATTTCGTACTACTCCTCGGCCCTCTACTGCACCTACCTTTAGCTGTATGATAGGTGGGCCAGCCACCCCCTGGGCCCACGTGTCATTCACCCAAAGGCAGTTGCCGTAAGTCAATGAAGTTGCGTCCCCTCCGTGCCGGTGCAGTATAGTCATCTCACCGGACCTCTAGTTGGGGCCAAACGAGAGAAGTTTGATGTTTACTGGTTTATTGGTCCCCTTTGCATTTTGCGCCAAGTTTTGACCTTTGATTTAACTAATAAAATGTTAGTGCATGTAAACAAAAATGTTGTGTAAGTCACCTTATGAAAACCAAATAATCCCAAAATACTTAGGCACGGTGCATTAACTCCCTCCTTGTTTCTTATTTCGTGACATATCAACCAATGAGAGATGTGGGCCGTGCATGCTTTCAATGACTTGAGACTACCAAACATGACATGCAGTGTTTAGTTCATTACATGTAATCCTATTAGTACTCTAGTTAGCAAAAAACATTAAGTTCTCTCGCCGATAGGAATAAAACACCATGTATTTATTTACAGAGGGAGTAGTACATTTTTTGTGACATGCATTACTAGATATTGCTAGTCAAATACTAAAATCCAGATGGACGTGGTAGTACTCCTAAATCCAGACGGTGGTGCTACTAGTACTAGTAGTAGCACTACCAATGTAGTAGTAGGAGTACTAGCACTGTACTACCCGTTGGTCAAATTATTACGTGTTGCTCCTCACAATGAAGTGACAAAGACCCTGCGCCGGAGATGACACCTGAGTATAGGCGCCGTGTTCGGCATACCGTAGTCAGCCTCACTGTATGCAGTCACTATCATCATGGCTGTAGAGCTAGCCTGCTTACAACTAGCCCTGTTCGACATAATTTCCCGTGCGTAGATGCCCGTGCATTGCACGGAACACCAAGATTGGGGGTGGACGGCTCCAGCAGCGGCCATCGCGGCAGATTTTTCCACGGCCTTCTAGATGTGGTGGGGAGGAGATAAGGCTGATTGTGAGAGACAAGGAGTTGTTTGTAAATAGGGAACAAGTGCGGGCATCTTTTTGCAAAAATGGAGAAGCTTGGTTTGTATGCATCAGATCTAGATCCGACGGCTATTGGTGAAAGATGGGAGGCACAACATCATCACCAACTCAGGACCTGTTTTATTCGCATGATTTTGAAAACGCAGGAATAGGACACAACAATATTACAAGTTTCAAACTGATATTACAAATGTTAGGAGTAATGCTGCACCTACAATGAGGGAATTACTAGGAAGTTTACGTAAGAACTTTCGTTACTTTAGGTGGATGCAGCATTATCGTACAAACTAAAATCCACCGCCCTGACAAGTCACTAATGGGCAAATAAGTTTTCGAGTCTCTGGCCACTTGATGTTTCAAAAACAATTCCAGCTTCTGCATAGACTTTGTCAGTTAGGCTTAGACGCTTGCGGTGATCAGCATGCCATTCATCGTTGCGCCAGAGAACGCCAAACCTCATTACCTTGAGCACACTTGCCTCCAGAACAAAGAACATGGCCAATTTAATCTCAGATGTGCTGCCTCGGTAGTTGATCAAATCAATTTCTGTAAGATGGAGATCAAGGCATTCGATGAGATTGTTATAGTGCAGCACATTTTTCACTTTCGGGTCTTTTTTTATCTGCAAAAGAAGAGAACATATTAGAGCAGCTGGCTGCATAAGATTGCCGTGTCATCAAGAGGTACCAATATCATTCGCTCATACGATAGGGTTGGCTGGCTAGTAATATTTTTTCACTACAAAATTGGAAGAGTGAACCAGGACGGAGAGTGTTGGATGGGTCTATATGTATAGTGCGAGCGAGACATGTGTATGTGTGAACCAGGGAGATATAAGGCCAGTTTGGCTTGCGTCCTAAGCATCTTTTGCCTGGCCTAGGGTTGTGGCTGGATTTCATGCATGCTTGTTTGGTTGCTACCCTATGAAAAAGAAAGCCCGCCTGGCCTGGGTTCCCTTGCACTTTAATTAGCCTGGCCGAACTCCAGACACTTCAAGTAGCCTGGCCCAGGCGACCGATTTCGAACGCCTGGCCGTGCCTGGTCGTGTGGCCACGAGGCTAACATCACCGTGGATGGATATTAGCATTAAATAATTGATGCATGGATTGATTGATGGGACGTTGATGCTTTGCCTGGCCCAGGCATGAACCAAACGCTTCAGCACCACACAAGCCTGGCCAGGCAGAAATATTTTACGTCTCACGTCCGCACCAGGCAGTATCGGCCATCAAGGCATGAGGGTCAGGTCACGAACCAAACCGACCAATAAAGTTTGAGAGAGATTGAGGAGCCCCGATAAGGCTGAGTCGTGCGTCAGATAGCTTAGAGGGGGAAAGAGATATTCCATCCGCTCGATAATGCAGTGCATGTAATTTTTTTAGAAGTCAAACTTTGGAAACTTTGATCAGGTTTACGCAAATGTTATTTATATCTACAATACCAAAGATACGTCATACGAAACTACATCTCATGGTGAATCTAATGGTATATGTTTGCCATACTAGATGTAATTCTTTTTCTCCACGTACATGGTCAAACTTTGTGATGTTTGACTTTTCAATAAATCTATATGCTATGGACCGAGGAGAGTGCCTCAGTCGAGATAGATCAAGTGTGTGTGAAGGAGAATGAGTAAGTGTGCAAAAAGAGTATGTGTGTGAAAGAGAAAGTGACAACAAACGATAAATTAGAGAGAGTGTGTGTTTTTCGTTTCTTATGCGAACATATCATGCATGCATCTCCGAGATGGAAAAGCGAGGCGAGGAGATACACGAAGATAGCTAGTGTGTGATTGTTTGCAACGGAGAGAGACACCCCTGTAGCACATGTCCAATAGAGGTCTGGCCAACAAGGAACAAAGGTCGAGAGGGACACATGGATGGCATGGACGCATGGGGAGGGAGAGAGGGTGTGTTTGTGATAGAGAGATCCCGTCGAGATCGTGAGGGGACTATATGGGTGGAATATCGAGGGAGTGCGTGCGCGATAGAAAGATGCCCCGAGAGAAATCGAGATAGACCATGCACATGTTTGTGATGGAGACTAAGATTAGCTAGTCATATACATATAGGGGGACTGCGTGTGCCTACAATTGAGTGAGAGACCATCATACTTGGCTAGCTGGGCATGAGATTGTGTGTGCGCGTGTGAGATGGAGAGAGAACGAGGGGGAGAGATAGAGTTTTAGATGGGCCTATCGAGTGCGAGTGAGATATGCATGTGTATGTGTGACCCAGGTGGATGGAGAATTTGAGAGAGGGGGGAAGAACTTCGAGACGACATAGTGGTGCGTGAGAGAGTTACGGGCAAAGAGCCAAGGAATTTGTGTTCGTACGATGAGTGCACCCAAGATATCTAGCTTGGACTAGCTAGAGTATCATACATAGTGTGCGAGAGAGACCTATAGATGGTGTATATATGCATGTGAACTAGAAAGACCCCCCCCCCACACACACACAAAGAGAGAGAGAGAGATAGAGATGGAGAGAAAGGGAGAGGGACCAACAAGGTTTTTGTGTCGGATGCGTGCGACAGAATTGAAGATTGTCGGCGAGAGAGAGAGAGACAGAGAACAGGAGTCCGGGAGAGGGGGACGTCGCGTTCTATGCATCAAAGACTGATATAAACCATGTTTCGATATAAACTTGCATTCAAATATTTAAATTGGAGAACATGTTGTCTGCAATCCACACATGAACGGATATATGCGTATATCAAACAAGTTCATTAATTTGACTTTCAACATGTTCATGGAGTACTATAATACTGTACAACATGCTACTCGGTTGAGGTGTTCAATTTTGGATTTAGTTCACTATTTTGACCTACTGAACGAGCTACTTCATTGAATCGAGATATTTCATTTTGGGTTTGATTAGCGTTTTTGAGTGGGTCAACTATTTGTCATATAGTAAATCGCTAGCAACAAGCATGTAAAAACACATTACTCCCGAGCATCATCTCTCCATCTAAAAAATAAGTGGCAAGCTAATATTTCAAAATTTGATCCGAATTGACTTGGTAAGGTAGACGTGGATGCTCGTTCTCCCAAAATTTGAACGAGCCGTTAAACATCCTCTCTGCTCGGTGGAATTCGCCCGAGCAAATAAATGGGAGACGCGAAATTACCGTACTATGTGGGACACGTATCAATTGGCCCATTGTACATCGAGGGTAGGTTCGTAACTTCATCCAAGTGCGCCTTCTCCTCGGCCGAAATGACATGTGCCGAATAATTCATAAACCATGGTCGGCAAAACACGCTCTCCTCGCCCGAAATAGCTCGCGTCCACTATTTCAAAACACGCTCTCCTCGCCCGAAATCGCTCGCGCCCACTATAGTTCAAAACACGCCCTCCTCGCCCGAAATCGCTCCCGCCCACTATTTGTGAAGAAGCAAAGTTACTCTACTATCCCTGACCCTCAGTACACAGACCCAAGCCGAGAAGCCTATAGGCAAGGGTAGAACTGTAACTCCCCCCCACATTTCAGACAAATGCGTCTGTAAGACATGGTTCCACTCCCCTCCCAATTCCCGCCCGCCCGCCCCCATTCATACCGCGTGGGCGCCAAATCACCTTCTCCCCGGGAAGCTCCCTTCTCCCGAGCCGCGAAACCTCAGCCCCACCTCCATGGCGCCCCCACCGCACCAATTTCATAGCCGCCCTCCTCCCTAATGCCGGAGACGCTGTCCATTTGCCGCCGTGCACTGGGTCGTGTGCCTCTTACTCCGTGCTGCTGGTGCTGCCTCGACGATGGCTGCGTGAACCGTACCGGAGCCGATTCACCCCCGCCATTGTTCACGGCGCCGGAGCGGCTCCAACTTCGGATCCGTCCAGAGTCCTGGCGCTGCTTCCGCGTAGCCGTCGACTATCGCGGCATCGCTCTTTCCCTGCCGCCGGTCGCCACCGCAACCGCGCCGGCCTCACCGACTCGGCAGCTGGACCTGCCTACTTCACCATGCCGCCAGATAGGTCACACCCTCATCTCAAATCACTTTATTTAGGCGTCAGTTGTCTAAATTTTTATTCTGGGCCAATCGATTCCCAATGGGAAGCATCACCCCTCGAGGCGGCGGAGCTCCTAGGCTACCGGTTGGGTGGTGTCTAACGTAAGGGTGTGGGGCCACAAGTTCGCCACGGAAGCAGCGCTTAGATGGCTATCTTTTAGAGTTGCATGGGTTGAAGGTACTGCCGCCGCCGGATCTGGATGACAGGGAGTCTTTGTGGATTGGCCCGGGGGCGGCGCAACCACGGCAGTGCGGTGGGGCGAGGAGCGGGGTTTTGGCTAGGGCCACAGATGGCGGAGGCAGGCTGCTCTGCCGTTGGTCGCTAGCTCTTCGGGGAAGATCCCGAACAATGTCAGCCGGGAGGCACAAGACGGCCAGCCATCCGGCGTAGATCGGATAGTACCAAAATAAAATAAAATCGTGTGACCCCAATTTAGTCTTCAGTCAACAGACAGACGTGTGACCACTCTCGTACCTTGCTGTTGATCTCTTAGTGTATTTCTTCAGATCAAAGAGATATGTCGTTCTTAACATTATGCGTTATCTGCATCTTCAGACACACCGTCTTCCGACTCACCGTAGCTGCTCCAACAAGGGAAGCATACGCCATAAGGGAGCTATAGTCCCCACTCAACAGTTCCCTGCATCGAATGCGCGTGCCCGACATGGACAGCCACAACAACTGCAGGGCCATCGACAAGTCAGCACATGATGCTCACTCCTATGGATGGCAGCCAGATAGGTTGTACCCTCATCTTACTTGTGTGCAACATTTATGGCTTTGTTATTCATCTAAGCATGGAAAATAGATCATCACATTTCACTTTATATTCATGCTGATCTCTTACGGGTCTTATTCAGGAGTTAACGTTGTTCCATAGTTCAGCTAAGATGCTTGTTCTTTAGGTAACGATGTTCCATAGTTATCATCCATCAGCCAATGCTATCCCACAGGCTGGTGATTATAGTATTATACCACTTCTAGTATTACCTATGTTGTTCTTTAATACTTTTGTGTGACATCTAGTTAATCTTGAGTACAAACGATACATATTCTGTAGCTTTCATCTGTGTTCTCCCTTTAGTTTATGAGACATGTTGCTGCTAGTTAACCACAGTCCTACTATTTATGTCGTCTCCTACAGGCACTCATTACATAAGTCTAACTACTAGTTGTCTTCCATGCATGTCAGATATAATTGCACACACTGATATATCCACAAGAACCTCACGGAGCAATGTAAAGGCCAATAATCTTGATGTCAATGATACCCAATATGATGGAACATGTAAAGGCAGTTCTTCAGAAGACTTGCAGAAAGATGATGGATCCTCTTCACCCCACAAGGTCCTTGCTCTAACTTGGCCTGTGATATGGGTACAACATACATATAATGTCCTGGAGTGTATCTACTCTGTTGCAATGCCATGTGCTTAGCATGCTGATCATGCATGTAAATATGTCATGCCTTCCTGTTTTTCAGTACCTATTCCATTCATGATAACATGTTTTCAAATTCAAGTACTGTCATTCTACTCTATCGCAATGCCATCTGCTTAATTTGGACATCATGCTTCTGAATATCTTATGCATTGTTATTCATCAGCA
Source organism: Triticum urartu (assembly GCF_056163025.1). Classification (NCBI taxonomy): domain Eukaryota; kingdom Viridiplantae; phylum Streptophyta; class Magnoliopsida; order Poales; family Poaceae; genus Triticum; species Triticum urartu. The sequence continues at coordinate 121,083,673 of NC_141874.1, read as the reverse complement.
TGTACTTCATCTGTCTACCATACCATGTTTTTTACATTTAAGTGTTGTTCTAGTGCTCTGTTGCAATGCCATCTTATTTTCCCAATCATACACGTGTATGTTGCCTTAGTTATTTCTGTACGTATTCTGCTAGCATACAGTTTTACATTCAACTAGTGTTTTTTTTGCTGTGTTGTCCTGTCGTATCCCTAGCTCTTACACCATACTCCCTCCGTCCGGATTACATGTTGCCGAAATGGATAAAAAAAATGATGTATCTAGAACTGAAATACGCCTAGACCCATCCATTTTTTCTGGATGGAGGGAATACATGTCAATATGTCATGCCTTTCTATTCTTCAGTACCTATTCCATCTCTCTGTTGTCGCATGTTTTATAATTAAAGCACCATTCTTCTATACAAGGCATGCAAGGGGAAGACGACTATGTTAGAATCTGAAGGGTTACAAACAAGTCCTTTGCAAAAGATCCAAATGCCAGGAGATAATAAACCAACTCCAGTTTTTATAGATACTGCTCCAGCACAGAGAAACCCAACTCCTACTGATAATAAGCAGATTCCAGTGGCCAAAGAACTAGTCTGCTCCAATCCAGCAAAAATATGTCAACTCAATTCTAAGAAGCGTGTGTGTATCCTTGCATCATGAAATTTTATAGCATGCTGATCATATTTTCTACATGTTTCTTACCCATCTCTCTTTTAGAAAATAAGCTTAACAGATAGAAGAATTTCTGCAATGGTATCGTTTATGAGGAAATATTCTTGCAGGAATTCTCTGTGCTCCAATGTAGATGTAAGTACCTGTTGTATATCACTATATTTTTACATCAGCATGTATTTTGTTAATCACCGTGAATTCAACCTTTATCTGATCTAAATTTAGTTGTAGCAAAATGTATGATTAAAGGCCATAATGTTGATTTTTGCAAGGAAAACTACGTGGTAGTTTTGCATCCTGAGCTGCATGAGTGTACTATCTCATATCAGTGGGTTTGAATACTTTGGTTATGCAGTGGGTTTTTCAGTGTTTTTTTACTGTGTTGTCCTGTCGTATCCCTAGATCTTACATCATACTCCCTCTGTCCGGATTAAATGTCGCAGAAATGGATAAAACTGGATGTATCTAGAACTGAAATACGCCTAGACCGATCCATTTATTTCCGGATGGAGAGAATACATGTCAATATGTCATGCCTTTCTATTCTTCAGTACCTATTCCATCTCTGCTGTAGCATGTTTTATAACTGAATCACCATTCTTCTATATAAGGCATGCAAGGGGAAGACGGCTATGTTAGAATCTGAAGGGTTACAAACCAGGTCTTTGCAAAAGATCCAAACGCCAGGAGATAATAAACGAACTCCATTTTTCATAGATACTGCTCCAGCACAGAGAAACCCAACTCCCACTGATAACAAGCAGATTCCAGTGGCCAAAGAACTAGTCCGCTCCAGTCCAACAAAAGAATGTCAACTCCATTCTAAGAAGCGTGTGCGTATCCTCGCATCATGAAATTTTATAGCATTCTGATCATATTTTATACATATTTCTTACCCATCTCTCTTTTAGAAAATAAGGTTAAATGATACAAGACTGCCTCCATTGGGATCGTATTCGAGGAAAATATCTTGCGGGAATTCTCTGTGCTCCAATGCTGATGTAAGTACCTGTTGTATATCACTATATTTTTACATCATTATGTATTTTGTTAATTGGCGTGAATCTAACCTTTATCTGATCTAAAATTAGTTGTAGCAAAATGTTAAAGGCGCCAATGTTGATTTTTGTAAGGAAAACTGCCTGGTAGTTTTGCATACCGAGCTGTATGAATGTACTATCTCATATCACGCACATTACTGAATTGTAGTGCTTCTCTGGTTGCCAATTCATTCATTGTGTCAATGTTGCTTTCGTATTACCTTACATGGCTGATGATAGCTGTGCCATATTGTGTTAATTTGGTGTAGGCTAGTTGCCCAAACGTTCGTTGTGTCAATGTTGCTTTCCTATTATCTGACTTGGCCAATGATAGCAATGCTAGTGTGTTAATTTTGTGCAGGCTGCTGAAGATAAGAAGACAAACTCTGAAAACAGCGAGGCAACCCCATTGTTTCTTTCCAGTAAATCTAGGCTAGGTAATATGGCAATAACTCATGATTAATCTGTTTGGTTCCTGTCCTAATTTATGTTATGATGCAGTGATCGAGACACTCTCCACTATCAATAATACAAGCCTGCCAAAATCGTCATCTGAATCTTTTCAGTATCCTCTGTCTCGAATGCAATGGAATAAATGTATGTTTGTGAACCAATTAATGGCTGAAGCAATGATGGAAATGGTGGATGAATCGGAGGTCCAGAGTCGTGCGACACAACAACTGATCAATGTTTTCAGAGACAGTGTAGCAAAGCAGCAAGAACTTGCCCACATGCTTATGGGCGTCATCTGTGCTGAGGTTGCAGATTGTGACGTTGTAGATGGTTAGGTTCTGCTCATTTATTTGCACTAGCATCAATCTTTGATTGCCCAGTGGATGTAATTTCCTGTAATATATGCTGGATGTGCAACGTTATTCCCTGTATGACGTACCTTTGCTTGATCGGTTTTGGTCCTGTGCATAATTGCTCGTCGTAATGGGCTCAAATTATCTAATTTGGCCTAAAGACATGAACAGACTTTAGTGGGCCCATTAAGTTAATGGGCCGTTACTAGTCCGAAAGTTAATGGTTGGTCCTCTTACGTCCCGGGTCGTTAACATGCCGTTACTAAGTTTGGGCTACATATGGCCCAACTATACCGTAGGCCTTTAGCAGGCCGAAAGAGACAACAGGCTTGTACTGGACCATGAAGAGCATGGGCCGCTAAGAGGCCGAAAGTCAGGTCGTATTGTAAACGGCCCAACTGTGTTGTGGGCCTTTAGCAGGCCGAAAGAGAAACCGGGCTGGTATTGGACCATGAAGGGCATGGGTCGTTAAAAGGTCAAAACAAAGGTCCGACTACAAATGGCCCAACTCATTTATGGTCCGTTAATAGGCCGAAAGGCACACAGGGCCGGGAATTGGCCCAACACTTAAATGGGTCGCTAAAAGGACAAAACTCAGGTCCGACTACAAATGGCCCAACTAATTTATGGGCCGTCAAAAGGCTGAAAGTGACACCGGGCCAGAAATTGGCCCAACACTTAAATGGGCCGCTAAAAGGCCGAAACTCAGGTCCGACTACAAATGGCCCATCAGATTTATGGGCTGTCAACAGGCTGAAAGACACACTGGGCCGGAAATTAGCCCAACATTTAAATGGGTCGCTAAAAGGCCAAAAGATGTACATCCTGAACATTGGCCCATCCATTAAATGGGCCGTTAACAGGCCGAAATCTCATCGGGCCGATATTGAGCCCAAATATATAGCGGGCTGTTAACGGGCTCGAACTGACGATGGGCTGTAATGGTGTCAAATCTTTAACGGGTCGTTGACGGGCCGAATTGGCACATCTCGTATGGGCCGTGGGCTTAAATGGACCTGACACAAGTAGGCCTTATATGGGCCGGCCTGCTAATTTTTACTGGGCCGGCCTTTTTCACGGGAATGGGCCACTGTTGGGCCGTGGCACATGTCGACCTATCATAGGAGCCTCCTGTCCAATGAGTGGATGACATCTGTCCCAACGGTGAGGCAACACGTGTTTCCTTCGGCCGATCAGAATTTTACAAGTGGAAATTTCCCATTGGTCAGGGCTGTTAACGGGTTATCGGATCCAAAATCCGACCCGATAGCTTAACGGCGTTCCTGTTCTTGAGCTTGCATGTCAAATTTATGTGGTCATAAGTAGTTTTAATGCATGATATAGGCACTATTGTTGCTAAACGGTTAAATCTGAACCGTACAAAGGGTCCAGTCTTAGGAGGCATCTTCGCCTCGCGCCTTGCTGCACAATTTAACATACCTATTAGGCATTATGAGAAAGAGGTAAAGTTGCTGCCTCATATTTTTCTAGATTATTAGAGCATGGTAGCACATGATTTTATTGTTAAGAATTAAGAAGAAGATGCTTAGCTATAGACTGGTGTTTGCTAAGAATAACTTTGAGACTATTGATACATCCATTTGCATCATGCTTTTATATCAATATTTATTGCATTATGGGCTATTATTACACATTATGTCACAATACTTATGCCTATTCTCTCTTATTTTACAAGGTTTACATAAAGAGGGAGAATGCCGGCAGCTGGGATTCTGGCTGGAAAAGGAGCAAATATTAGAGACCTATTCTGCACAGCTCCAAAAGTCCTAAAACTTCACGGATGATGTTTTCCAAATATATAAAAAACATTGAGTGCAAGAACTTCACCAGGGGGGCACACCCTGCCCACGAGGGTGGGGGCGCGCCCCCATACCTCATGGGCCCCTGGTGGCCCTCCGGTGACCATCTTCCGCTATATGGACTCTTTCGATGGGAAAAAATCATAAGCCATCTTCTCGGACGAAACTCCGCCGCCACGAGGCGGAACCTTGGCGGAACCAATCTAGGGTTCTGGCGGGGCTGTTCTGCTGGGGAAACTTCCCTCCAGGAGGGGGAAATAATCACCATCGTCATCACCAACGCTCCTCTCATCGGGAGAGGGCAATCTCCATCAACATCTTCATCAACACCATCTCATCTCAAAACCCTAGTTCATCTCTTGTATCTAATTCTTGTCTCCAAGTCCGGGATTGGTGCTAGTAGGTTGCTAGTAGTGTTAATTACTCCTTGTAGTTGATGCTAGTTGGTTTAATTGGTGGAAGATCATATGTTCAGATCCTATATGCATATTAATACTCCTCTGATTATGAACATGTTTATGCTTTGTGAGTAGTCACTTTTGTTCCTGAGGACATGGGAGAAGTCTTGCTATTAGTAGTCATGTGAATTTGGTATTCGTTCGATATTTTGATGAGATGTATGTTGGCTCTCCTCTAGTGGTGTTATGTGAACGTCGACTACATGACACTTCACCATTTTTTGGGCCTAGAGGAAGGCATTGGGAAGTAATAAGTAGATGATGGGTTGCTAGAGTGACAGAAGCTTAAACCCTAGTTTATGCGTTGCTTCGTAAGGGGCTGATTTGGATCCATATGTTTCATGCTATGGTTAGGTTTACCTTAATACTTTTGTTGTATTTGCGGATGCTTGCAATAGAGTTTAATCATAAGTGGGATGTTTGTCCAAGTAAGGGCAGCACCCAAGCACCGGTCCACCCACATACCAAATTATCAAAGTACCGAACGCGAATCATATGAGCGTGATGAAAACTAGCTTGACGATATTCCCATGTGTCCTCGGGAGCGCTTTACATAATATAAGAGTTTGTCCAGGCTTGTCCTTTGCTACAAAAAGGATTGGGCCACCTTGCTGCACCTTATTTACTTTTGTTACTTGTTGCTCATTACAATTATCTTATCCCAAAACTATTTGTTACCACTTATTTCAGTACTTGCAGAGAATACCTTGCTGGAAACCGCTTATCATTTCCTTCTGCTCCTCGTTGGGTTCGACACTCTTACTTATCGGAAGGACTACGATAGATCCCCTATACTTATGGGTCATCAAGACTCTTTTCTGGCGCCGTTGCCGGGGAGTGAAGCGCCTTTGGTAGGTGGAATTTGGTAAGGAAAAAATTATATATTGTGCTGAAATTTACTGTCACTTGTTACTATGGAAAGTAATCCTCTGAGGGGCATGTTCGGGGTATCTTCACCCCGATCAGTAGAGCAAAGAATTGCTCCTCAACCTACTGAAAATGAAAATGCTTGCTTCGAAATTCCTTTGAGTATGGTAGAAAAACTACTAGCTAATCCTTTTTTAGGAGATGGAACAAAACATCATGATGAGCATCTAATATATGTGGATGAAGTTTGTGGATTATTTAAGCTTGCAGGTGTACCCGGAGATGCTGTTAAGAAGAAGGTCTTCCCTTTATCATTGAGGGGAGATGCATCGACATGGTATAGGCTATGTGATGATATGGAGTCTTGGAACTACAAACGATTGAAACTGGAATTTCATCAAAAGTTTTATCCTATGCATCTTGTTCATCGTGATGGCAATTATATATATAATTTTTGGCCTCGCGAAGGAGAAAGCATCGCTCAAGCTTGGGGGAGGCTTAAATCAATGTTATATTCATGCCCCAATCATGAGCTCTCAAGAGAAATGATTATTCAAAAATTTTATGCTCGGTTTTCTGATAACAATCGCACCATGCTTGATACTTCTTGTGCTGGCTCTTTTATGATGAAGACTATTGAATTCAAATGGGATTTATTGGAAAGAATTAAACGCAACTCGGAAGATTGGGACCTCGACAATGGTAAGGAGTTAGGTATGACACCTAGTTTTGATTGTGTTAAATCTTTTATGGATACCGATTTTTTTTGTAAATTTAGCACTAAATATGGACTTGACTCTGAGATAGTAGCTTCTTTCTGTGAATCTTTTGCTGCTTATGTTGATCTCCCCAAGGAGAAGTGGTTTAAATATCATCCTCCCATAGAAGTAAAAGTAGATGCACCTATTAAAGTTGAAGAAAAGACTATTACTTATAATGATCCTATTGTTCCTACTTCTTATGTTGAGAAACCACCTTTCCCTGTTAGGATAAAGGGTCATGCTAAAGCTTCAACTGTGGTTCGTAAAAGCAACATTAAAACATATACACCTCCTGATCAAGTTAAAGTTGAACCTAATATTGCTATTGTTAAAGATCTCTTGTCTGATAATATAGACGGGCATGTTATTTATTTCTGTAATGAAACTGCTAGAATTGCTAAACCCCGTGATACAGATAAACCTAGACCTGTGGTAGGCATGCCTGTTACTTCTGTTAAAATAGGAGATCATTGCTATCATGGCTTATGTGATATGGGTTCTAGTGCTAGTGCAATACCTATTGACTTATACAAAGAAATTATGCATGACATTGCACCTGTTGAGTTAGAAGATATTGATGTCACAATTAAACTTGCTAATAGAGATACTATTTCACCAATGGGAATTGTTAGAGATGTTGAAGTCTTGTGTGGGAAAACTAAATATCCTGCTGATTTTCTTGTTCTTGGTTCCCCACAAGATAGCTTCTGTCCCATTATATTTGGTAGACCCTTCTTAAATACTGTTAATGCTACCATAGATTGCAAAAGGGATGTTGTTACTGTCGGTTTAGATGATATGACTCATGAATTTAATTTTTCTAAATTTAGTAGACAACACCATGAAGAAGAATTACCTAGTAAAGATGAAATTATTGGTCTTGCTTCTATTGCCGTACCTCCTAGTGATCCTTTACAATAATATTTGCTAGACCATGAAAATGATATGTTTATGAATGAAAGAAGGGAATTAGATGAAGTATTCTTTAAACAGGAACCTATTCTGAAACACAATTTACCTGTTGAAATACTAGGAGATCCTCCTCCACCCAAGGGTGATCCCGTGTTTGAGCTTAAACCTTTACCGCATACTCTTAAATATGCTTATCTTGATGAGAAAAAGATATATCCTGTTATTATTAGTGCTAACCTTTCAGAACATGAATAAGAGAGATTATTGAAAACTCTGAAGAAGCATTGTGCTACTATTGGGTATACTCTTGATGATCTTAAGGGCATTAGTCCCACTCTATGTCAACATAAAATTAATTTGGAAGAAGATGCTAAACCAGTTCGTGATCATCAACGCCGACTGAATCCTAAAATGAAAGAAGTGGTAAGAAAGGAGATACTAAAGCTCCTTGAGGCAGGTATAATTTACCCCATTGCTAATAGTCAGTGGGTAAGCCCTGTCCATTGTGTCCCTAAGAAGGGAGGTATTACTGTTGTTCCTAATGACAAAGATGAATTGATTCCTCAATGAATTCTTACTGGTTATAGGATGGTAATTGATTTCCGCAAATTAAATAAGGCTACTAAAAAGGATCATTACCCCTTACCTTTTATCGATCAAATGCTAGAAAGATTATCCAAACATACACATTTTTGCTTTCTAGATGGTTATTCTGGTTTCTCTCAAATACCTGTGTCAGCCAAAGATCAATCAAAGACTAGTTTTACATGCCCTTTTGGTACTTTTGCTTATAGACGTATGCCTTTTGGTTTATGTAATGCACCTGCTACCTTTCAAAGATGCATGATGGCTATATTCTCTAACTTTTGTGAAAAGATTTGTGAGGTTTTCATGGATGACTTTTCCGTCTATGGATCTTCTTTTGATGATTTCTTGAGCAACCTTGATCGAGTTTTGCAGAGACGTGAATAAACTAATCTTGTCTTGAATTGGGAAAAGTGCCACTTTATGGTTAATGAAGGTATTGTCTTGGGGCATAAAGTTTCTGAAAGAGGTATTGAAGTTGATAAAGCCAAGGTTGATGCTATTGAAAAGATGCCATGTCCCAAGGACATCAAAGGCATAAGAAGTTTCCTTGGTCATGCCGGTTTTTATAGGAGGTTCATTAAGGACTTCTCAAAAATCTCTTGGCCTCTGACTAATTTATTACAAAAAGATATACCATTTGTCTTTGATGATGATTGTGTAGAAGCATTTGAAATACTTAAGAAAGCATTGATCTCTGCACCTATTGTCCAGCCACCTGATTGGAATTTACCCTTTGAAATTACGTGTGATGCTAGTGATTATGTTGTAGGTGCTATTCTAGGACAAAGAGTTGATAAGAAACTAAATGTTATCCAATATGCTAGTAAAACTCTAGACAATGCTCAAAGAAATTATGCTACTACTGAAAAAGAATTCTTAGCAGTTGTATTTCCTTGTGATAAGTTTAGACCTTATATTCTTGATTCTAAAGTAACTATTCACACTGATCATGCTGCTATTAAATATCTTATGGAAAAGAAAGATGCTAAACCTAGACTTATTAGATGGGTTCTCTTGCTTCAAGAATTTGATTTACACATCGTTGATAGAAAAGGAGCTGAGAACCCCGTTGCAGACAACTTGTCTAGGTTAGAAAATGTGCTTGATGACCCACTACCTATTGATGATAGCTTTCCTGATGAGCAATTAAATATCATAAATGCTTCTCATACTGCTCCATGGTATGCTGATTATGCTAATTACATTGTTGCTAAGTTTATACCACCTAGTTTCACATACTAGCAAAAGAAAAAGTTCTTCTATGATTTGAGACATTACTTTTGGGATGACCCACATCTTTATAAAGAAGGAGTAGATGGTGTTATTAGACATTGTGTACCTGAGCATGAACAGGAACATATCCTACGCAAGTATCACTCCGAAGCTTATGGAGGGCACCATGCTGGAGATAGAACTGCACATAAGGTACTGCAATCTGGGTTTTATTGGCCTACTCTCTTCAAGGATGCCCGTAAGTTTGTCTTATCTTGTGATGAATGTCAAAGAATTGGTAATATTAGTAGATGTCAAGAAATGCCTATGAATTATTCACTTGTTATTGAACCATTTTATGTTTGGGGCTTTGACTATATGGGACCTTTTCCTTCCTCTAATGGTTATACACATATTTTAGTTGTTGTTGATTACGTTACTAAGTGGGTAGAAGCTATTCCAACTAGTAGTGCTGATCATAACACTTCTATTAAAATGCTTAAAGAAGTTATCTTTCCAAGGTTTGGAGTCCCTAGATATTTAATGACTGATGGTGGTTCACATTTTATTCATGGTGCTTTCCGTAAAATGCTTGGTAAATATGATGTTAATCATAGAATTGCATCTCCTTATCACCCTCAGTGTAGTGGTCTAGTAGAATTGTGCAATAGAGAACTCAAATTAATTTTGCAAAAGACTGTTAATAGGTCCAGAAAGAATTGGTCCAAGAAACTTGATGATGCATTATGGGCCTATAGAACTGCATATAAAAATCCTATGGGTATGTCTCCGTATAAAATGGTCTATGGAAAAGCATGTCACTTACCTCTCGAACTAGAACACAAGGCTTATTGGGCTATTAAAGAACTAAATTATGATTTTAAACTTGTCGGTGAGAAGAGGTTATTTGATATTAACTCACTTGATGAATGGAGAACCCAAGCCTACGAAAATGCCAAGTTGTTTAAAGAAAAAGTTAAAAGGTGGCATGATAAAAGAATACAAAAGCATGAGTTTAATGTAGGTGATTATGTATTGCTATACAACTCTCGTTTAAGATTTTTTGCAGGAAAACTTCTCTCTAAATGGGAAGGTCCTTACGTTATCGAAGAGGTCTACCGTTCCGGTGCCATAAAAATCAACAACTTCGAAGGCACAAATCCGAAGGTGGTAAATGGTCAAAGAATCAAACATTATATCTCAGGTAATCCCATAAATGTTGAAACCAATGTTATTGAAACCGTAACCCTGGAGGAATACATAAGGGACACCTTCCGGAACGTTCCAGACTCCGAAAAGGAATAGGTATGTGGTACGGTAAGTAAACCGACTCCAAAACAGTTTTTAAGGCGATATTTCTCCGTTTTGGAATATTTACAAAAATAGAAAAATAAGCAGCAGTCCGGAAAGGACACGAGGGCTCCACGAGGGTGGAGGGCGCGTCCCCCTACCTCATGGGCACCTCGTGTGCTCTCCGGACTCCGTTTTCTTACAGAACACATATTTTGGTCGGTAAAAATTCATTATATAACCTCCCGGGGGTTTTGACTGCCGTATCACGCAAAAATCTCCTGTTTGTGTTTCGAGCTGTTACTGCTACAGATTAGAGCAGGATGTCTTCGCAAGAGTCAGTCGGGGAGAGCCGGGTGTCTCATTCGGCACCGGGATCAACGACAAACAATCATGTTGACCCCTTTGGGCCAGCAACGGAGGAAGAGATGGAGGCTGATTTGATGAGGATAGATGCCATGGAGGATCAAGAAGTCACTTCCCGCCTCCAAGCTGGATTCACAATGGGAGAACTGCAGAGCTCAGCTATTCCAAACTCGGTTATCCCTTCCAATGTTAGATTTCTTTCTTATGAGAATATGAAAAAGAGGGTCACTGGTTCTCCCGCAGCTATGCAGCACCATTGGGTGCAGGGAGCTTTGGCTGTTGCAGGAAAACTCTGAAAGGAAATAATGGATCTCAAGCAGCAAGTCAACAAGCTTGAGGAGGAGAATCGTATCTTGAGGGGCATCATCGCCAATAACATCACATCACCATCCCCGAAAAGAGAGACATAATCACCTGGGTATGGGCACTCCACTTGGCAGCTGCCAAGCTTGGGGGAGTGCCCCGGTATCGTATCACCATCACTTTTATCTTTGCTGTTTTTCTTAGTTCGATCCTTTTGGTAATATTTTGATCTAGTAGAATAAAAGTTCTTAGTATGATCTAGTCGTGAGTTTTGCTTTATTATCCTTCTATGTAATTGAGTCCTTGAGCTATATAATAAAGATTAGTGTTGAGTCAAGGGCTTGCTTATTTTTGCCATGATCCCAAATAAAAGAAAAGAAAAGAGAAAGAAATAAAAAGAAACAAAGAGATCATGTGACTCTTATGGAGAGTAATGAGCTCACATAGAAAGAGTATGATGAATAAAAGTTGTTGAGGGTTGACATACATAGTTTTGGTCATCGTTGAAATTAATAGGAAGTAATAAAGAAAGAGAGGTACTCACATATAAATATACTATCTTGGACATCTTTTATGATTGTGAGCACTCATTAAAATATGACATGCTAAAGAGTTGACATTGGACAAGGAAGACAACATAATGGGTTACGTTTTCTTACATCTGAGATAAATTATATTGTCTTGGATCCTCCAACATGTTGAGCTTTCCTTTCTCCCTCATGCTAGCCAAATTCATTGCACCAAGTAGAGATACTACTTGTGCTTCCAAATACCCTTAAACCAGTTTTGCCATGAGAGTCCACCATACCTACCTATGGATTGAGTAAGACCCATCAAGTAACTTGTCATCGATGCAAGCAATAAAAATTGCTCTCTAAATATGTATGATTGATTGGTGTGATAGAAATAAGCTTTATACAATCGTGTGATATGGAAGTAATAAAAGCGACAGACTGCATAATAAAGGTACATATTACAAGTGGAAATATAAAGTGATGTTCTTTCGCATTAGGATTTTGTGCATCCAACCATAAAGAGCGCATGACAACCTCTGCTTCCCTCTGTGAAGGGCATATCCTTTACTTTTATCTCCTATATTGCAAAAGAGTCACGGTGATCTTCACCCTTCCTTTTTTACATTTTATCCTTTGTCAAGCACAATATGTTGGAAAGATCTTGGTATATATGGCTAATTGGATGTGAGTTTTCATGAACTATTACTGTTGACATTACTCTTGAGGTAAAACGTTGGGAGGCAAAAACTATAAGCCCCTATCTTTCTCTGTGTCCCATTAAAACTCCATACCCATAAGTATTGCGTGAGTGTCAACAATTGTGAAAGACTATATGATAGTTGAGTATGTGGACTTGCTGAAAAGCTCTTATACATTGACTCTTTCCTATGTTATGATAAATTGCAATTGCTTCAATGACTGAGATTATAGTATGTTAGTTTTCAATGAAGTTTACAATTCATACTTGGTATTGTGATTGAATTATTACTCTAGCATAAGATATCATATGACAAGAATTATATAAGTTGCTGCTCTAAGAATGATCATGATGCTCTCACGTCCGTATTTTATTTTTATCGACACCTTCATCTCTAAACATGTGGACATATTTTTCGATTTCGGCTTTTCGCTTGAGGACAAGCGAGGTCTAAGCTTGGGGGAGTTGATACGTCCAATTTGCATCATGCTTTTATATCAATATTTATTTCATTATGGGCTATTATTACACATTATGTCACAATACTTATGCCTATTCTCTCTTATTTTACAAGGTTTACATAAAGAGGGAGAATGTCGGCAGCTGGGATTCTGGCTGGAAAAGGAGCAAATATTAGTGACCTATTCTGCACAGCTCCAAAACTCCTGAAACTTCACGGATGATGTTTTCCAAGTATATAAAAAACATTGATCGCAAGAACTTCACCAGGGGGCCACACCCTGCCCACGAGGGTGGGGGCATGCCCTACCCCCTGGGCGCGCCCCCTACCTCGTGGGCCCCCTGGTGGCCCTCAGGTGACCATATTCTGCTATATGGACTCTTTCGATGGGAAAAAAATCATAAGCCATCTTCTCGGACGAAACTCCGCCGCCACAAGGCGGATCCTTGGTGGAACCAATCTAGGGTTCTGGCGGGGCTGTTCTGCCGGGGAAACTTCCCTCCCGGAGGGGGAAATCATCACCATCGTCATCACCAACGCTCCTCTCATCGGGAGAGGGCAATCTCCATCAACATCTTCATCAGCACCATCTCATCTCAAAACCCTAGTTCATCTCTTGTATCCAATTCTTGTCTCCAAGTCCGGGATTGGTGCTAGTAGGTTGCTAGTAGTGTTAATTACTCCTTGTAGTTGATGCTAGTTGGTTTAATTGGTGGAAGATCATATGTTCAAATCCTATATGCATATTAATACTCCTCTGATTATGAACATGTTTATGCTTTGTGAGTAGTCACTTTTGTTCCTGAGGACATGGGAGAAGTCTTGCTATTAGTAGTCATGTGAATTTGGTATTCGTTCGATATTTGATGAGATGTATGTTGGCTCTCCTCTAGTGGTGTTATGTGAACGTCGACTACATGACACTTCACCATTTTTTGGGCCTAGAGGAAGGCATTGGGAAGTAATAAGTAGATGATGGGTTGCTAGAGTGACAGAAGCTTAAACCATAGTTTATGCGTTGCTTCGTAAGGGGCTGATTTGGATCCATATGTTTCATGCTATGGTTAGGTTTACCTTAATACTTTTGTTGTATTTGCGGATGCTTGCAATAGAGTTTAATCATAAGTGGGATGTTTGTCCAAGTAAGGGCAGCACCCAAGCACCGGTCCACCCACATACCAAATTATCAAAGTACCGAACGCAAATCATATGAGCGTGATGAAAACTAGCTTGACGATATTCCCATGTGTCCTCGGGAGCGCTTTACATCATATAAGAGTTTGTCCAGGCTTGTCCTTTGCTACAAAAAGGATTGGGCCACCTTGTTGCACCTTATTTACTTTTGTTACTTGTTGCTCATTACAATTATCTTATCCCAAAACTATTTGTTACCACTTATTTCAGTACTTGCAGAGAATACCTTGCTGGAAACCGCTTATCATTTCCTTCTGCTCCTCGTTGGGTTCGACACTCTTACTTATCGAAAGGACTACGATAGATCCCCTATACTTGTGGGTCATCAACTATTACCTTGCCAGCTCCCTCTTTTTTCAACATATTTTCAGGCACATACCTCGTTTTGCCAGAGGCCGTTCAGGCATACCAGAGCCTGACATCGGCTCCAGAGCCGGAGCCACTATCTGATCCTCACCATCAGTGGGATCCGGAGGAGATCGCCAACCAGTGGCAACCCGAGGACCCTCCTCAGTACGACCCCAGCTACAACTTTGATCCATGGGCATAGACCAACTTAGGCCAAAAGCCTAAGCTTGGGGGAGTACGTATTTCTCACCGACATTACATTCATGTTCACACACTCGTGCCAGTTGTCGGTGCTCATACTATTTCATTGTATCATCCATGCTAGTTTATTTTCTTTTTAGCTTTCTTCTTGTGTGTTTGAAAACCTTAAGAAAAACCAAAAAAATAGTTGTAGCTTTTAACTAGTTTACTTTTCATGCATGTAGTAGTAGTAATTAAAAAGAAAACCCAAAAAGATTTCTCGTTCTTCTTTTGCTTGTTGGGAGCTTTCCCGTGTAAATAGTTTTATTTCCTTTCTTTTCCTTGGGGGTCGAGAGGAGAAGACCATGATGAAAATGTTGAGTGGCTCTCATATGCATTACTGTCGATCTAACAAAGAGCCCGTATTACCTTGTCTTCTCCCATGTATTGAATGCTTGCAGATTCCAGCTTAGTCCAATGCACGTGCACTATTATTATTATCCACACTATTCGGTCGTGCAAGTGAAAGGCAATAATGACGATATATGATGAACTGATTGAGATGAGAAAAGCTGGTATGAACTCGACCTCTCTTGTTTTTGTAAATATAATTAGTTCATCGTTCCTGATTGAGCCTATTATGAATGAAACATGTTTGCGATGACAATTAGAGATTATAGTTGCTCATGCCATGCTTAATTTTCTAGGATTTTATAATGGTTTACCTTGCGTGCCAACATGCTATTAAAATGGTTGTGATGTGGTATGATAGGGTGGTATCCTCCTTTGAACGATTCGAGTGGCTTGACTTGGCACATGTTCACGCATGTAGTTGAAACAAAATCAACATAGCCTCCACGATATTTATGTTCATGGTGAATTATATCCTACTCATACTTGCATTGAGTGTTGATTAATTTTAATGCATGTTCATGACTGTTGTCTCTCTCTAGCTGGTCACTTCCCAGTCTCTTTCTAGCCTTCACTTGTACTAAGCGGGAATACTACTTGTGCATCCAACTCCATAAAACCCAAAAGTTATTCCATATGAGTCCACCATACCTTCCTTTATACAATATCTACCTGCCGTTCCAAGTAAATTTGTATGTGCCAAACTCTAAACCTTCGAATAAAATTTCTGTTTTGTATGCTCAAATAGCTCATGTATCAACTAGGGTTGTCTTTATCTTCCATGCTAGGCGGGTAATTCTCAAGAGGAGTGGACTCCGCTCCTCACTCACGACAAAATGGCTGGTCACCGGGATGCCCAATCCCATGCTCAAATCAAATCAAAATAATTGCCAACAAAACTCCCCCGGGATTGTTGTTAGTTGGAGGCACCCGTTGTTTCGGGCAAGCCATGGATTGATGCTTGTTGGTGGTAGGGGAGTATAAACTTTACCATTCTACTTGGGAACCGCCTATAATGTGTGTAGCATTGTAGATATCGAGATATCTTGGTTGTTATGTTGACAATGAAAGTATACCGCTTAAAATATTATTCACCTCTATTTTAAAATCAAGCTCTGGCACCTCTACAAATCCCTGCTTCCCGCTGCGAAGGGCTTACCTATTTACTTTTATGTTGAGTCATCACCCTCTTATTAAAAAGCACCAGTTGGAGAGCATCGTTGTCATTTGCATGTATTATTATTAGTTTACATTGAGTATGACTTGACTGGATCTCTTTTACCATGAATTACAATTTCTAGTCAGCCCTTGATCTTTAGGGGTGCTCTGCATTTATGTTTTGCGGTCTCAGAAAGGGCTAGCAAGATACCATCTTGTTATATCATATTATGATTGTTTTGAGAAAGTGTTGTCATCTGAGATTTATTATTATTGCTCGCTAGTTGATTATGCCATTGATATGAGTAAACATTAGACCTAAATGTTATTGTGAATATGGTTAGTGAGGGAGTACTGGATTAGGGGGCCCTCGGACAGCCGGACTATATACTTTGGCCGGACTATTGGACTATGAAGATACAAGATTGAAGACTTCGTCCCGTGTCTGGATGGGACTCTCCTTTGCGTGGAAGGCAAGCTTGGCGATTCGGATATGTAGATATCCTCCCTTGTAACCGACTCTGTGTAACCCTAGCCCCTACGGTGTCTATATAAACCGGAGGGTTTTAGTCCGTAGGATAACAACAATCATACCATAGGCTAGCTTCTAGGGTTTAGCCTCACCGATCTCGAGGTAGATCAACTCTTGTAATACTGATATCATCAAGATCAATCAAGCAGGAAGTAGGGTATTACCTCCATCGAGAGGGCCCAAACTTGGGTAAACATTGTGTCATCCGCCTCCTGTTACCATCCGCCTTAGACACATAGTTCGGGACCCCCTACCGGAGATCCGCCAGTTTTGACACCAACATTGGTTCTTTCATTGAGAGTTCCACTGTGTCGCCATCACAAGGCTTGATGGCTCCTTCGATCATCGGCAACGATGCGATCTAGGGTGAGGTTTTCCTCCCCGGACAGATCTTCATATTTGGCGGCTTCGTAGTGCGGGCCAACTCGCTCGGCCATCTGGAGCAGATCAAGAGCTATGCCCCTGGCCATCGGGTCAGGTTTGGAAGCTTGAACTATACCACCGACATCTGCGGAGACTTGATCTTCGACGGATTCGAACTCATGTCAGGTACGCCACAAAATCACGATGAGCATGATTTAGCTCTGGCATCGAACAGTGTTCGGGAGATCACACCTGTAACTACTCCGGCCCTCAATCTGGAACAGATTGCGCCATCCGAGGACGGGTGGATGGACCCCGCCACGGAGGCCGCAAACTCAGCGGCGATAGAGCCGAATACTGACTCCACCTCCTATGAGACCCGTGTTGCCGGACACTTGGATTCGTCCCCGGCCACAGACTCCGAACCGCTCGCGTCCGTGCCCATCCAATCTGATTGGGCACCAATCATGGCGTTCACCTCCATGGATATCTTTCAGCACTCGCCCCTAGGCGACGTGCTAAACTCATTACGGTCTCTCTCCTTGTTAGGACACCCTTGGCCGAACTATGTCCGGCTCGAGTGGGAAGCGGAGGGCGAAGAAATTCGTTCCCCACCCACCACCCACTTAGTAGTCACTGTCGACGACCTAACCGACATGCTCGACTTCGACTCCGAAGACATCGACGGTATGGACGACGATGCGGGAGACAAACAGGAACCACCGCAGACAGGGCGCTGGACTGCCTACTCATCGTATGATATATACATGGTGGCCACCCCCAAAGAAAGTGATGGCAATAAGGCAATGGAGGATAATCCCCTCGAGAAGCAATCCAAGAACCGGCATCATCGGCGCTGCTCTAAGCCCCGCCATGGCAAAAACAGCGATACGGGCACAGGAGACAATAACGCTGCAAATAGTGCCAAAGACGAAGACAATCCCCTCCAGCCAGGCTTTGAGCAGGAGGATGGGAAAGCCAGCCCCAAGGAACAGGCAGCAGACGAAGAATCGGAGGATGACAATTACATGCCTCTCTCCGAAGACGAGGTGAGCCTCGGCGACGAAGAATTTATCGTGCCTGAGGATCCCGTCGAACAGGAGCGCTTCATGCACCGGCTTATTGCCACAGCAAAAAGCCTGAAGAAAAAGCAACAACAGCTTCAAGCTGAGCAAGATCTGCTAGCGGATAGATGCATGGACTGAGGTCCTGGCAGCCGAGGAACACGAACTCGAGTGCCCAATCAAAAGTTTCCCAAAGCACAGGTTGCTACCCCAACTTGAAGAGGAAGCATTAAAACCTGCACTTCCAGCTTATGATGCGGCAGACCGGCCACCTCGTGGCCAAGACAAAGTGGCATATAAGCCTGAAGTCCAGCCCGCACCCTGTCGCCAGTCAAACAAGAACAACAAGACCCGGGGTAACACGTAGGACCTGCGAGACGTATTGGAAAACAAAGCAGGACACAAAAGATCGATCTTCAGATCACGAGGGCGCGCCCCAACACATGACGACGACCGTCATGCCGGATATACCAAAAGCAAATCCGGCTGGGTGAACACAGCAGACAAGACTCGTACAAACTGCGTCGTGACATAGTCCGGCACAGAGGCGCCGCACACCCCCTATGCTTCACTGATGAAGTAATGGATCATGAATTCCAAGAAGGGTTTAAACCCGTGAACATTGAATCATAAGATGGTACTACTGACCTTGCGGTATGGATAGAGGATTTCTTCCTCCACATTCACATGGCCCGCGGGGATGATCTACACGCCATCAAGTACCTCCTGTTAAAACTCAAAGGACCACCTCGGCATTGGCTAAATAGCTTGCCAGCAAACTCCATCGGAAGTTGGGAGAACCTGGCAAACGCATTCCTGGACAACTGCCAGGGCACTTATGTGCGACCATCGGATGCTGATGATTTAAGTCACATAACACAACAGCTCGGAGAGTCAGCCAGGAAATTTTGTACTCAGTTCCTAACCAAAAAGAACCAAATTGTGGACTGTTCGGATGCCTAAGCCCTAGCGGCCTTTAAACATAACATCCGTGACGAGTGGCTCGCCAGACATCTCGGCCAAGAGAAGCCAAAGTCCATGGCGGCCCTCACGACACTCATGACCCGCTTCTGCGCGGGCGAGGATAGCTGGTTGGCTCATAGCAACAACACAACAAGCAACACTGACAGATCAGAGGCCAAAGATAGCAATGGCAAACCCCGGCGCAACAAACACAAACGCCACAAACATGGTGAAAGCGCCGAAGACACGACTGTAGGATCGAAAGTATGTCTAGAGGGGGGGTGATTAGACTACTTGACCAAATAAAAACTTAACCTTTTCCCAATTTTAGTTCTTGGCAGATTTTAGCTATTGTAGGACAAGTCAAGCAATCATCACACAATTCAAGCAAGCATGCAAAGAGTATATTGGCAGCGGAAAGTAAAGCATGCAACTTGCAAGAATGTAAAGGGAAGGGTTTGGAGAATTCAAACACAATTGGAGACACGAATGTTTTTCCCATGGTTCGGATAGGTGGTGCTATCCTACATCCACGTTGATGGAGACTTCAACCCATGAAGGGTAATGGTTGCGCGAGTCCATGGAGGGCTCCACCCACGAAGGGTAATGGTTGCGCGAGTCCACGGAGGGCTCCACCCACGAAGGGTCCACGAAGAAGCAACCACCCACGAAGGGTCCACGAAGAAGCAACCTTGTCTATCCCACCATGGCCATCACCCACGAAGGACTTGCCTCACTAGCGGTAGATCTTCACGAAGTAGGCGATCTCCTTGCCCTTACAAACTCGTTGGTTCAACTCCACAATCTTGTCGGAGGCTCCCAAGTGACACCTAGCCAATCTAGGAGACACCACTCTCCAAGAAGTAACAAATGGTGTGTTGATGATGAACTCCTTGCTCTTGTGCTTCAAATGATAGTCTCCCCAACACTCAACTCTCTCTCATAGGATTTGGATTTTGTGGAAAGAAGATTTGAGTGGAAAGCAACTTGGGGAAGGCTAGAGATCAAGATTCATATGGTAGGAATGGAATATCTTGGTCTCAACACATGAGTAGGTGGTTCTCTCTCAGAACATATGAGTTGGAATTGTGTATGTGTTCTGATGGCTCTCTTCACGAATGAAGAGGAGGTGGAGGGGTATATATAGCCTCCACACAAAATCCAACCGTTACACACAGTTTTCCAATCTCGGTGGGACCGAATCAACAAACTCAGTCGGAGCGAAAAGGTAAACCTAGTGACCGTTAGAGATTTTCGGTGGGACTGACATGCAACTCCGTAGGACCGATATGGTTAGGGTTTGGGCATAACGTAATCTCAGTGAGACCGATTACACAAACTCGGTGAGACCGAGTTTGGTAATAAGCTAACCAGAGAGTTGGTCAGGCAAACTCAGTGGGACCGATTTGCTCTTTCGGTGAGACCGAGAAGTTACAAAAGGGAAACAAAGAGTTTACATTGCAATCTCGGTGGGACCGATTCGCTCTTTCAGTGAGACCGAAAAGTTACGAAAGGGAAACAAAGAGTTTGCAATCCCATCTCGGTGAGACCGAGATCCCTATTGGTAGAACCGAATTGCTAGGGTTTGGCAGTGGCTTATGACAAGTGAAACTCGGTGGCGCCGGATAGAAAGAATCGGTAGGACCGAGTTTGGCTTAGGGTTTAGGTCATATGTGGATATGGGAAAGTAGCTGAGGATTTTGGAGCATATCATTAAGCACATGAAGCAAGAGGCTCATTAAGCAACACCTCATCCCTCCTTGATAGTATTGGCTTTTCCTAAAGACTCAATGTGATCTTGGATCACTAAAATATAAAATGAAGAGTCTTGAGCTTTTGAGCTTGAGCCAATCCTTTGTCCTTAGCATTTTGAGGGTTCCACTTTCACATCCATGCCATGCCAATCATTGAGCTTTCCTGAAATAGTCATCTTGGAATAGCATTAGCTCAATGAGCTATATGTTGTTATGAATTACCAAAACCACCTAGGGATAGTTGCACTTTCAATCTCCCCCTTTTTGGTAATTGATGAAAACATATAGATCAAAGCTTCGACAAATGATAATAAGCATGAAATATATCGTCGCTTTGAGAAGTATGTGACAAGTAAGAGCTCCCCCTAAATTTGTGCATATTTAAAATTTGCTTTGGACTGCAAATGCACAAAGAGTTAGAGTCATGGGTTACTCTTCCATGTCACATACATCTTGGTGGAGCGCTTAAAATGATAAGAATGAAATACATGCACTCATCACCAAGAATAGTGAATGATCACATAAGATAGATAAGATGATAATATTAAGCAAACATTAAGTGTAGCTTATGATCAAACACATGATCATCAATGTCTCACGAGCAATGACATAGTATCTCACACAAAAGCAAACAAAGTTCGAAAAACCACCAAATAGAACAAGAGAGAATAAAAGCAACACTCTCTCTCGAAGCCTATGATCTATACATTTTCTCCCCCTTTGGCAACAAGTTACCAAAAAGTTCCTAGAAAATGCATAGTGCTAAGTCGACACTCAGGCTTGATCTTCAGGTGGTGGTGGAGTCCGGAGCACTCCAAGGACGAAGCCTTCTGTAGACGTGGTCGGAGTCGAGGCTGAAGTGGACGTTGGAGCTGGTGGAACTGAGGCTGTAGCTGGTGCAGACGTGGTGGCTCTGGGGTCAGCAACTGGCACTGCAGACGACCTCGGACCTCGTGGCACTCTGGCAAAGGCATCAGTTGTAGTCTTGCCTCTCCTCTCCTGCATGTCATAATAGAGCTGCTCCACTGCAGTCTGAATCTCTGTCGCTTTGACATCCAAGTCATAGAACTTTTGTTCCATGATCCTCTCTAAGCTTGCCTGGTTCTGAGTTAGGGTGGATAGTCCTTGCTCAATCCGCAGGGTGGATGCAATCAAGTAACCAAGCTGCTCTTGTTTGGTTTTCAAGAAATACTCAAATGCCTCCTCTTGAGTTGGCATCTTGGCAGCTTTCTCCTTCCTTGCCTTCTCCTTCTTTGCTTGTGCTTGTGCAGATGATGGTTCATTCTCATTCATGACAACTTGATTATCTTCAAAATCTGGACGGATGGGCAGGTGTTCCTTGTCCAATAAGTATATGTCTGTGCCCATCTTGGAGTTGATTAACTCCTGAATTTGTGGGGCATATCCACAGCTCCTCTTTTGATCAGCTGCTGTCCTCTTAATGGTCTCTACCATGAGGCTCATCACTTTGAACTTCTGTGGCACATCAAATATATGAAGCAAGTTGATCGCGTGGCCTCTGATCATCTTGTGATCACCTGACTTGGGCAACAAGGTGTGCCTAAGGATCCAGTTGATAGTTGGCAGCCCTGACAGAAGATAATGCACTGAGCCAAACTTGAAAGTATCAAGTGCTTCATTTGGAATTTCCTTGTACATGTTGGACATAGAGTTGTGGTCCATCTTCTTCTTGGCATATACATCCAAGTCATCTTCCTGCTCTTCTGGGGCATTGATCAGCTGAGCCCATTCAGCAACTGTAGATTGGTACCTCGTACCTTCAGACATCCAAGTTATCCTACCATCTGGATAGAAGTGTGCCGTGGAGTAGAATTGCATAATAAGTTCCTCGTTCCACTTTGTGAGCTTCTGCCCAACAAAGTCTGCTACTCCACAAGCATTGAAGCTGTCTTGCACTCCAGGATAGTGCTCTTCATTGTCCTTGATGTACTCCCAATCAACCCATCTCATGTCACAAACTATGGGCTTCTTGTCCAACAAAACCGTCTCATAGAAGTCCTGCTGTTCCTTAGTGTGAAACCTGTAATCAACAGCAGTTCTTCTCCTTGAAGCATACGGATCTGCTTCTCTCCACTTCCTCAGCCCTGAGTCTCTTCTGAGCTTCATGTCCTCAGCCACAGGATGAGCATCATTGTGGTCTGGGATCTTGGGCTTGAGCTTTCTCAGAACATGCTCTTCATCATCTTCTTCAGCAACTTCAGGCACTGGGGCCTTGTTCTTTTCAGTTGCAGGTATGCTCCTCGTATTTCTCTTTGGAGTTGTCTTGACCTTTGATGCAGCCTTGGGTGCTTCCTTGGGCTTAGATGCAGTAGCCCCTGATTTGATAGCATCACCCATTAGCTTGGGTGCCTTAGGTGTTGGTGCAGGAACCTCTTCTTCTTCCTCTTCTTCCATGATGGAAGCCTTTCCAAGCACTCTGGCTACGGTCTTCTTGACCCTTTCCTTCCTTTTCTTTCCTTCAGCAGCAACTGGCTCTATAGTTGCAGGCTTTTCAAGAATCTGAGTTGAGGCTCTGGCCTTTGGCATAGGCTGCCTACCTGCTGGCCTTTTGATTTTCAATCCTGGCTTTGTGCCTTGAGCTGAGCCATGTTCCTTCTCGAGCACTACTCTCTTTGAAGTTGCTTCCTCTTCTGCCACATAGTCCTCATCCTCTGATTCTGAGGTTCTCTTCTTCCTTTGTCTTGTGGCAGCTTTTGGCAGATTGCTAGGGGTGCTCCTGCTGCCTTCATCTAAAGAACTTGAGGGACTAGTGCCCTCACTCATCTGCACTGGTTGTTCTGACATGTTCTGGCTATCACTTTGGTCTTACATGATGAACAAGCTGACTGTTGACCCTGTGAATAGTTTATAGATGAGGTAGAGTGGATGAGCATCACAAAATGCAGAGATTTTTGCAAAAGAATGATTTGAAATCTTAGTTTTAGTTTCCCACTGAAATCATCTCGGATCTACCGATTTTTAAACTCGGTGATACCGAAGCAGTTTTGGAACCTAAACTAGTGAACTCGGTCAGACCGAGTCACAGTTCGGTGGCACCGAGACTGCTAGGGTTTCACAAAGTTCCAAAATCGGTCACACCGATAAGTAATTCTCGGTCAGACCGAGTCTCACCTGTGCAATGGCATAAGCCAAATCGGTGGGACTGAGTTTTTCAACTCGGTGGGTCCGAGATGGTTTCGGCGGAAACCTAACCCTAAAATTTTCGAATTAGACCTAATCTACAAGTTCATTGACTGGATAGAAGTTTAACAAACGTGGCAAGAATCATGATGATCACAATGTGCTAAGAATCGGATTGGGGAATAGCACAAAGATCGAGTCCATACCCTAGTTCGGCGGAGACTCGCTACGGCGGCAACGGCGGGGTTGAATTTCCGTTGACGGCGACGGAGACCAGCGACTGGAGGCGGCTGGCGGCGAGGAGACGATCCGGAGACCAAGTTGGCAGAGCAGGCTATCGCGCGGGCGAAGGGGTTCAGAGAAATTTCCAAATTTTTGCGCGTGACTATATATAGCCCGACCCTGTCGGTGTGACCAAGTGGAACAACTCGGTGGCACCGAGATGCAAAACTGTATACAGTTGTTGCAACTCGGTGTGACCGAATGGTTCAAATCGGTTGCACCGAGATCGAAAACCTAGATCAACTTAATGATCTCGGTAGGACCGAAAGTAGGGTATCGGTCAGACCGAGAATCATAAAGAGGTTTTGGAAGTTTAAGTCTATGACGAATCGGGGACTCCGAGCGCTCCTCACAAAGAGTGGTTCGAATCTGACTTGATCAAATTTTGTGATGTAGCATGAATAGAGTTTGAGACGAGAAAAGCATAGATAGATAGAGGAGGTTCTTAGGCATTCTTGTCCATCCACTTGGCAAAAGAAAATAAAACCAAACAATCAAAACAACAAGTGGATGTCCTCGAATGAGTAAAATATGCAACCAGCATGCTCACACAATAAGATGGCAAATGAAATATGTGACATGGCATGCACAACCAATTCTAGCATCTATCAAGATTTGCGATGACAAGGTCATCTATATATGAGTATATTGACTTAGGAGTCAAGTGAGAACACTTGATCATAGGTCATACTCATCGTTTAAGCTCAAGTGGGGTTACCACTTTTACATAAAGCATTGTTGTGTTCACATCTTTAGAGTTGCTTTAGCTCAAGTCTTAGAGTAAAGCTCCCCCTAGATGTGATATCCCCCCTTAGAGGGATGAACTAACCTCGGGTTTTGTCGATGATGACTTCATGTAGATGTTGAAGATGTGGATGCTCAATGTTGATGTAGATCACTTGGAGCTATCCATTTGAGTGAATTGCACTTTCAATACCTACATGGGTTAGTCCCACAAGGAACAAACAAGGATATCCATAGACATAGAGTGATGCACACACAAGATGATGTCCATGAAAACTTTTAGGTTACCTTGTCCCTTGTCTTACCAACAAGAGGGTTTGTGACTCCTTGAACTAGTGCAAGATGTGGAAGTTGATTGCACTTGTTCTTGCCAAAATGATAAGAGTGAAGTATGTTGGCGGAGTCACCCTCAAGTACTCTCTAGTTCTTCTTCTTTTGGATCCACACCATCTTGATGGGAATCCTTGGATTTGTAGCCGTACTTGATGAAGTGGAACTTGAAGTAGTCTTGGGAATCCACTTGACTAAGGTCTTAGGAGCTTCTTCAAATGCATCAATTTCCTCTTGAAGCTTGTCCTTGCCTTTTTGCTTGTAGTCTTGTGGTGGAAGCTCATCTTGAGCTTGTGTCCCCTTGAAAGAAGTATCATACTTCTCTTGTTGAGGAACAAACTTTGTCTTGGGGTATTGATCTTCTTCCCACTCAACTCCATTGGCATTGAACTTTCGTTCAAAACCAACACCTTGATTCTTCCGGTGCTTTCCTTGCTTGCGCACAATTTCCTCGAATTGCTTACTCCCGGCAAGGCTTTTGTACACTCCTTTCTCTATAATTCCCTTCAATAAGCTATTTTCTTGCTCAAGTGTAACTTGGCTAAGAGAATCATTAGCGGAATCAAGAGAACTACTAGAAGCAACAATATTGGATTTAGCATGATCATTGTTACTGCTAGAGGAAGAATCTTTCTTGTTCTTGTTACTAGACTTGACTTGAGGCATGTAAGTGGATAAGAGTAAACGCTTGGCAATGTAAGAAGAACTTTTCTTGCGGAGATCATCATTGATTGCTTTTAAGAACTCATGCTCTTGCTCAAGATTGAGCTTTTCAAAGCGTAATTTCTCATGAGCTCTTAAAAGTTCTCGATGATCTTCGAAGATAGTTTCATGAGCTAACTTAAGAGTGTTTAGTTCTTTAGTTAGAGCCTCAATCTTCTCCTTATCATTGTCATTCGTTTTATCTTGATTAGCATGATTAATTGACGTTTCATCATAGTATTCATCACTAGAGTTGTCAACAAGCAAATCATCACCTAACAAGTCATCTTCATCACTATTGAAATCAACATACTCGGGGTGTGTTACCTTAGGACCTTTGGCCATGAAGCATCTTCCAATTCCTTCATTTGGTGAGTCAAATATGTCGTAGGAGTTGGTTGACACAAGTGCTAGACCGGCAACACCTTCATCTTGAGTGTCTTCGGAGTCGGAGTGATAACTTCTCTCGGAGTGGCTGTCAGAGTCGGAGCCGGATACCCATTCACCAACATGAGCTTGATGTCTTCGTTTTGTGTAGCTCCTTGATGATTTTTCCTTCCTTTCCAAATCCTTGCTTCTCCGTGAGTATCTTCATTCATAACGATCATCTCTACTCCTTCTCTCTCTTGGTGGTGATTCTTTGCTTCTTCTTTTTGCAGAATCTTCTCTTCTCTTGTAGGGAGCCGTACACTCATTGGAATAGTGTCCGGGTCTTCCACAACTGTAGCAGTTTCGCTCTCGACTAGAAGATCTTTTGTCATTGTAGGACCTTGACTTGAAGCTTCTATCTTTGCTTCTACTCTTGTAGAACTTGTTGAAGTTCTTCACCATTAATCTCAATTCTTCATTGAAGTTTTGTTTCTCACTTGATGATGTAGGGGCTTCACATGAGGCTTTGTAGGCACCACTTGATTTGTTGTGAAGTTCCTCTTTATCCTTAAGTGACATCTCATGAGCAACAATTCTTCCAATCACCTCCGTTGGCTTGAGATCTTTGTAATTGGGCATCATTTGGATCAATGTGCACACGGTATCATATTTTCCATCCAAGGCTCTTAGAATCTTCTTGATGATGAATCTATCGGTCATCTCTTCACTTCCTAAGCCGGCAATCTCATTTGTGATGAGAGCAAGCCTAGGGTACATTTCAGCGACACCTTCACCATCCTTCATTTTGAACTTGTCAAGTTGACTTTGAAGCACATCCAACTTGGATTCCTTGACGGAGTCGGTACCTTCGTGCATATCAATCAAAGTGTCCCAAATTTCCTTTGCATTCTCAAGACGGCTGATTTTGTTGAATTCTTCGGGGCACAATCCGTTGAAGAGAATATCACAAGCTTGAGCATTGTATTGCAACATCTTCAACTCATCCGCGGCAGCTTCACGGTTTGGTTCTTTCCCATCAAAGAAGTCACCTTGCAAACCAACACACACAATAGCCCAAACGGCGGGGTTATGTCCAAGAATATGCATTTTCATTTTATGCTTCCAACTAGCAAAATTAGTACCATCAAAGTAAGGACCTCTACGGTGATAATTTCCCTCGCTAGACGCCATACTCTCCTAGGTTGTGAAACCAAGGCTATGACCACCAAAAGCTATGGAGACCAAAGCAAATGGAGACCAAAGCTCTGATACCACTTGTAGGATCGAAAGTATGTCTAGAGGGGGGTGATTAGACTACTTGACAAAATGAAAACTTAACCTTTTCCCAATTTTAGTTCTTGGCAGATTTTAGCTATTGTAGGACAACTCAAGCAATCATCACACAATTCAAGCAAGCATGCAAAGAGTATATTGGCAGCGGAAAGTAAAGCATGCAACTTGCAAGAATGTAAAGGGAAGGGTTTGGAGAATTCAAACGCAATTGGAGACACGGATGTTTTTCCCGTGGTTCGGATAGGTGGTGCTATCCTACATCCACGTTGATGGAGACTTCAACCCACGAAGGGTAACGGTTGCGTGAGTCCACGGAGGGCTCCACCCACGAAGGGTAATGGTTGCGCGAGTCCACGGAGGGCTCCACCCACGAAGGGTCCACGAAGAAGCAACCACCCACGAAGGGTCCACGAAGAAGCAACCTTGTCTATCCCACCATGGCCATCACCCACGAAGGACTTGCCTCACTAGTGGTAGATCTTCACGAAGTAGGCGATCTCCTTGCCCTTACAAACTCCTTGGTTCAACTCCACAATCTTGTCGGAGGCTCCCAAGTGACACCTAGCCAATCTAGGAGACACCACTCTCCAAGAAGTAACAAATGGTGTGTTGATGATGAACTCCTTGCTCTTGTGCTTCAAATGATAGTCTCCCCAACACTCAACTCTCTCTCATAGGATTTGGATTTTGTGGAAAGAAGATTTGAGTGGAAAGCAACTTGGGGAAGGCTAGAGATCAAGATTCATATGGTAGGAATGGAATATCTTGGTCTCAACACATGAGTAGGTGGTTCTCTCTCAGAACATATGAGTTGGAATTGTGTATGTGTTCTGATGGCTCTCTTCATGAATGAAGAGGAGGTGGAGGGGTATATATAGCCTCCACACAAAATCCAACTGTTACACACAGTTTTCCAATCTCGGTGGGACCGAATCAACAAACTCGGTCGGACCGAAAAGGTAAACCTAGTGACCGTTAGAGATTTTCGGTGGGACTGACATGCAACTCGGTAGGACCGATATGGTTAGGGTTTGGGCATAATGTAATCTCGGTGAGACCGATTACACAAACTCGGTGAGACCGAGTTTGGTAATAAGCTAACCAGAGAGTTGGTCAGGCAAACTCGGTGGGACCGATTTGCTCTTTCGGTGAGACCGAAAAGTTACAAAAGGGAAACAAAGAGTTTACATTGCAATCTCGGTGGGACCGATTCGCTCTTTCGGTGAGACCGAAAAGTTACGAAAGGGAAACAGAGAGTTTGCAATCCCATCTCGGTGAGACCGAGATCCCTATCGGTAGAACCGAATTGCTAGGGTTTGGCAGTGGCTTATGATACGTGAAACTCGATGGCGCCGGATAGAAAGAATCGGTAGGACCGAGTTTGGCTTAGGGTTTAGGTCATATGTGGATATGGGAAAGTAGCTGAGGATTTTGGAGCATATCATTAAGCACATGAAGCAATAGGCTCATTAAGCAACACCTCATCCCTCCTTGATAGTATTGGCTTTTCCTAAAGACTCGATGTGATCTTGGATCACTAAAATATAAAATGAAGAGTCTTGAGCTTTTGAGCTTGAGCCAATCCTTTGTCCTTAGCATTTTGAGGGTTCCACTTTCACATCCATGCCATGCCAATCATTGAGCTTTCCTGAAATAGTCATCTTGGAATAGCATTAGCTCAATGAGCTATATGTTGTTATGAATTACCAAAACCACCTAGGGATAGTTGCACTTTCAACGACAGTCAATGCCGGATTTAATAGCTCTAAGTCTGGTCAGCGGACAGGGCCACTCAAAAATGACAATTCGGGTCTGTCCAGTTTGGACCGCATACTCGACTGTCCATGCCAAATTCATGGCAAACCAGGAACACCAGCCAATCATACCAACAGGGAATGTTGGGTCTTCAAACAAGCTGGCAGGTTAGGCACCAAAAACAAATATAAGGGGTCTCAAAGCGATGATAGCGACGAGGATCCCAGATCACCGAATAGAGGTGGACAAAAGAAATCTCTCCAGCAAATCCAAATGGTGAATACGGTAAATGCCACCCACACTCCCAACCCGGACCGGATGCACACCCTTAGGGATGTCGACCTAACGAAACCAGTCAGCCCGCAATACAAACTAGGGCCGATCACCTTCAACCAAATGGATCATACGGTCAACACCAGTCACGGCAATCCAGCCGCACTAGTCCTCGACCCAATAATTGACGGGTTCCACCTCACACGAGTCCTTATGGACGGAGGCAGCAGTCTAAATCTGCTTTACCAGGACACAGTGCACAAGATGGGCATCGATCATTCGATGATCAAACCCACTAAAGCCACCTTTAGAGGTATTATACCAGGCGTGGAGGCCAGATGTACCGCCTCCATCACCCTCGAGGTAGTCTTCGGATCACCAGACAATTACCGTGTCGAAGAGTTAATCTTCGACATCGTCCCCTTTCGCAGTGATTATTAGGCACTGCTCGGGCGAACTGCGTTCGCTCGATTCAACGCGGTGGCACATTATGCCTACCATAAACTCAAGATGCCCGGTCCGCACGGTGTCATCACGGTTAACGGCGAGGTCGAACTCTCCCTCGGCACCACAGTGTACGCCGTCGCTTTAACAACAGAAGCAATGGAGGGCACCTTGCAGTCAAATCTTGAGTCGACGGCTAAAACCCTGGACACATTCAAAGTAGTCCGAACTACTTCACGGCAGGATAGACCGGATCGTCCAGGGCTCAACTAAACATTCCGGAGAAGTCCAGAACATGCCACATATCGCGGCTCAACCGCTCTCCGGAACACAAATATTTCTTACATTTCCTTTGCATGCTCACCTTTGCGCAGACCGGGACCGGTGACATGGTAACAGCTCGAACGCACAAGGGAATCTTTAGATATTCCTCGCGACGTCCATCCGACTATACTCCGGATCTGCACACATCTTCTTCCTCCCCGGTCCCAGCAGGTTCCACAGTCATATTCCCCTTTTTATCACATTACATGTACTCATACTCTTCGACGTATTATTCAAATACAACATGTGGATTTATATGACGCTTATTTGCTGTTATTTCTTATTGAAACTCTTTTGTTAAGTGGCATCCATACACCGCGATATGCCTTTGCCAGGGGCTTCATTTTACCCATAATATGGCAATAAAGTCTGAACACCTTCACGGAAGTTCAGCACCCCGAACTTATAGCATTATATGCATCAGCTCCGAATCATGTCTTGGGTCAAATGTTGGGTTTGACCGGCTCCCATGTTTTGCTGCCTTACGTTCCGCTATATCAGCTAAGGCGGCACAGGGAGAACTACTGTGATTGTGTCCCGGTTCTTCCGGACGAGCACCTCAGTAGAGAAAGCTGAAAACTGACTGTCATGATACGGCGAGAGCTGGTCAGCTGTTCGAGAGGTTGTAAAATCTTTAAGGATTTCTCCCGCATAATGCCATAACCAATGCAGCGTGCGATGGATTGGTTCTTCTTCCGATCAGGTGCCTATAGGGCCCCTCGTGCGGTCTTCCGAACACCAGGGGCTGCGCCTACCTTCCTAATGCTCCTATGGCTAAGTGAGAATGATAAAGCCCTATAGTCAGATTGCCTGGTTCGCTGTGCTGAACACCTCCTTCAAAGGACCCAACACTGGGGTAAAGAGTGATCGGGTTTATCCCGAACACCCCCGTATTTCTTACGAGGGGGCAGAAGCCGATGACTGGCCAATTCTCAGGTTTAATATATAAAACGGCCGCGCAGGAGGGTAAACTTTTATAACAGGCAATAAATAATAGAAATGACCTTGTTCACACATTACAAAGGACAACATGACTATACTCATGGAAATACAATGTCCTTGGTGCATTGCTCTGCCGCAAGGCAGGATCCTTTCAGGACACTTTCATAATACAATTCGGGCTTGCGGTGCTCCTTTCCCTCTGGCGGTCCCTCGGTCATCAGCTTTTCAGCATCCATCTTCCCCCAGTGCACCTTTGCGCGGGCAAAGGCCATTCGTGCACCTTCTATGCAGACCAACCGCTTGATGACGTCAAGTCGAGGGCGGGCACTAACAAGCCGCTTCACGAGCCCGAAGTAGCTACCTAGAATCGGCTCGGCGGGCCATAGCCAGATAATCAAATCCTTCATGGCTAGTTCGGCCGCCTTATGCAGTTCGATCAGCTGTTTTAGTTGATCGATAAAAGGCACCGGATAATTCGGTGCCAGATACTGCGACCAGAAGAGCTTATCCACAGTATTCCCCTCTTTGGCTCGGTAGAATTGGGCGGCATCCGATACGCTGCGAGGAAGTTCCGCAAATACCCCTGGAGAAATCCGAACATAAAATTATAAAGCATAATTTTCCTCCTGAAATACTTGATTTACATGGAAAAAGACCTTACCCGCCGCGATCTCCCTCGCCTCTTGGATCTCCTGCAGGGCGTCTTGGGTTTTCCCACGGGCATTGCACATGGCCTGATGAGCCCTGGTGAGTTCGGATTCTTTCTTCGTTAAACTCTGCTCCAGGGTCTCGCATTTTTTCATGGCCTCTTGGAGCTCTCGCCTAGCTTCCACAACCTTGGCCTCGTGCTTCTCACGAAGAGCCTGCTCTGCGGCTGCCTTTTCCTCAGCCTCGGCAACAGCCTTCTTCAGAGCCTCGACTTCGGTCATCACCCCTGGCACAAATCATGACACATATTCTATCATACTGAAAATTCGTTCGCACTGAATGCAAACAAGATTTGTGCATACCTTGTTGATCTTCCAACTGCCTTTTTAACTGGCCAAGCTCCGCTTCGGCCCGCTCCAGACTTTGATTCAGTCCGGAAACCTCCATGGTATGAGCGGCAGTAGCCGCTACAGATGCCTGCTTACAAAAGAAGAGAGAGATATGTCATCAAATGAGTCTTCCTGCGAAAAATATATTTGATCCTCTGTCCGGTTCTTTCGTTCATCGGACAATGTATCAGGGGCTACTATCCATACTATGACACTCTTCGAAACCGTATAAAACATACCTCAAAACCTCTCATAAGGTCAATTGTGACGCCCGGATAATTAGGCTACAGTAATCCCACGTTAACGATGCCACGTCACTTTGATTACTGTTAGTAATCTCGCGTTAGTTCGAAACCGATTCAAATTCAAAATCAAAATCAAGCAAACAATAAAAGTTTTTCAAATATTAAAACTAAAATGTTCAATAAATAGTAGATAAATCAGAGGCTATGATAAAATTGTAAACAACATTATTGAAGTTTGATAAGTGACTTAAACAACCTCAAACAGTGGCTGAAAACAATATTTACTAACCTTTTTATTAATAAAAAAAATAAATATGAAATGATAATTACCCCAAACTAGTTTTTGGTGGTAGGATATATTGTGTTGTGAATTTTGGGCCAACTCTCATATTTTACAAAACTCATTTGGTGCCCAAACAATTAGCCAAAACAGAAAAGGAAATAAATAAAAGAAAAAAAATACATAAAAAAAAGAAGAGAAAACCCCCTGCCCCCTGGGCTTCGGCCCAGCAAGACAAGGCCCAACCGGCCAGCCCACCTCACTCTCCTTATCCACTCCCCTCACCCCCCGCAACCCTAGCCGCCACCCACTCGCCCCCCCCCCCCCCACTCGCTCTTCCCCCTCTTCTCTCCCGATCTGGATCGGGATCCAGAGGAGCCGACGGAGCTCGCCGCCCTCCCACGCCAGGACGCCGCCACCTCGCCGTCCTCCTCCACTCTGTCGCGCGTCCCCGTCCCCCTCCACAACGGCCCTCCCCGGCCTCCACCGACCCCCGCTGCCCGTGCCCTACTGCTCCCCTGTAAGCTCCCCTCCCTCCTCTCTCTGCCATGGCCGCGCCCTCCCCCCTCACGCTCGGCACCATCCCGCGCCGCCCCGGAGCCGCCCGCGGCCACCTGCCTCCGCACGGGACCACCGTCGAGCTCCCGCACGCCCTGGACCGCGCTTGGCCGCGCCCGACCGTGGCCGACCGCGCGCGCTCGCGCCCACGCCCCCTCTGACCGAGCCCGGCCATGGACGGTCCCCGCCCCCCCTTGCTGCTGCACGCCCGCCGCCGCCGAACCTCGTCACCGGCCTTGTTTTCGGCCACCTCCAGCACCAACCACTAGCCCAACTCGATGCGCGCCAACGCGCTCGTCCTTCTAATGCTCGTGGGTGACCAAGTGGTCACCGGAACGCAACTCCGGCGAGCCGCTACCGTGGTTCCCCTCCCCGCACGCCCACACGCCCTCCCCTGGACGCATCGTGGGCACGACCCCGCCGACGCCCTCCGTCGCCTCCGTGCGGGTGCGCGGCGCCCGCACCCGATAACGCCCGTGCGCCCGTTCGGGCTGCGCCCCACGCCCGAACCCATTAGGCCTTGGGCCTATGACAAGTGGGCCACTGCCCAGAGAACGTTTCCAAAAAAAGGGGTTTAAAAAAGGAATAATAGAAAATAAATAATAACTAAAAATAAACTTAATTAATTAATTAACTAAATTAATTAAGTTAATTAATCCTAGTTAATTAATCTAATTAACCTGTTAGTTTAAGTAAACAGTAATTAGTTTAACCTAAACCCTAACCAACCTAACAGTGTATGACAGGTGGGTCCCACTGGACCCACACATCAGTTTGACCAGTCAACACCTCTGTTGACTGCTGATGTCATGATGATGTCAGCAATCACTGTTTTGGATAATGTTGGGTTTAAATAAATAATTAAAATCAGAAAATGATTTAAATCTTTAGAAAATCATATCTTTTAATCCGTAATTCGGATGAAAATACTTTATACATGAAAGTTGCTCAGAACGATGAGACGAATTTGAATACGCAGCCCGTTTATCCGCCACACATCCCTAGCATAGCGAACACGCAACTTTCCCCCTCCGTTTCATCTGTCCGAGAACGCGAAACATCGGGAATACTTTTCCGGATGTTTTCCCCCTTCCGCGGTACCCCCTCGTACCGCGTTAGGGTACACCTAGCATCACGTTTTGTCATGTCATGCATCATTATGCATCTGCTTGCATTATATTTATTGTTTCTTCCCCCTCTTCTCTCGCTAGACACCGGGACCGACGCCGCTGCTACCCAGTACGACTACGGAGTTGACGATCCCTCTCTCTTTCCAGAGCAACCAGGCAAGCCCCCCCCTTTGATCACCAGATATCGCCTACTCTTCTCTATACTGCTTGCATTAGAGTAGTGTAGTATGTTACTGCTTTCCGATTAATCCTATTCTGATGAATAGCCTGTCCTTGCTACTACTGTTGTTACCTTTACCTGCAATCCTAATGCTTAGTATAGGATGCTAGTTTATCATCAGTGGCCCTACATCCTTGTCCGTCTGCCATGCTATACTATCGGGCCGTGATCACTCGGGAGTTGATCACGGGTATATACTATATACTTTATACATGATACATGTGGTGACTAAAGACGGGTCGGCTTGAGGAGCACCCGCGAGTGGATCTTTGAGGTGGAGCGACAGGGCAGGTTCAGACCACCTAGGAGAGAGGTGGGCCTGGCCCTGGTCGAGTTCGCGGATACTTAACACGCTTAACGAGATCTGGGTATTTGATCTGAGTTTGGCCATTTGGTCTATACGCACTAACCATCTACGCGGGAGTAGTTATGGGCATCCCGGTGTCGTGGTATCAGCCGAAGCCTTCGTGACGTCAGCGACTGAGTGGCGCGCGCCGGATTGGAACGTAAGCCTGCTCTTGTATTAAGGGGGCTAGTTCTGCTTCCGGCCGCGTACGCAACGTGCAGGTGTGCTAAGGGCGATGGGCCCAGACCCCTGTGCGCTTAGGTTTAGACCGGCGTGCTGACCTCTCTGTTGGTCTAGGTGGGGCTGCGACGTGTTGATCTTCCGAGGCCGGGCATGACCCAGGAAAGTGTGTCCGGCCAAATGGGATCGAGCGTGTTGGGGTATGTGGTGCACCCCTGCAGGGAAGTTAATCTATTCGAATAGCCGTGATCTTCGGTAACAGGACGACTTGGAGTTGTACCTTGACCTTATGATAACTAGAACCGGATACTTAATAAAACACACCCTTCCAAGTGCTAGATACAACCGGTGGTCGCTCTCTCACAGGGCGACGAGGGGAGGATCATCGGTTAGGATTATGCTATGCGATGCTACTTGGAGGACTTCAGTCTACTCTCTTCTACATGTTGCAAGACGGAGGCTGCCAGAAGCGTAGTCTTCGACAGGATTAGCTATCCCCCTCTTATTCTGGCATTCTGCAGTTCAGTCCACCGATATGGCCTTTACACATATACCCATGCATATGTAGTGTAGCTCCTTGCTTGCGAGTACTTTGGATGAGTACTCACGGTTGCTTTCTCCCTCTTTTCCCCTATCCCTTCTACCTGGTTGTCGCAACCAGATGTTGGATCCCAGGAGCCAGACGCCACATTCGACGACGACTCCTACTACATTGGAGGTGCCTACTACTACGTGATGCCCGCTGACGACGACCAGGAGTAGTTAGGAGGATCCCAGGCAGGAGGCCTGCGCCTCTTTCGATCTGTATCCCAGTTTGTGCTAGCCTTCTTAAGGCAAACTTGTTTAACTTATGTCTGTACTCAGATATTGTTGCTTCCGCTGACTCGTCTATGATCGAGCTCTTGTATTCGAGCCCTCGAGGCCCCTGGCTTGTAATATGATGCTTGTATGACTTATTTTATTTGTAGAGTTGTGTTGTTATATCTTCCCGTGAGTCCCTGATCTTGATCGTACACGTTTGCGTGTATGATTAGTGTACGATTAAATCGGGGGCGTCACAAGTTGGTATCAGAGCCGACGGCCTGTAGGAATCCCCCTTTCCAACTCCTTGGCCGAAGTCGAGTCTAGTCATTGAAAAACTTTTACTAACATGGTTGTGCGGCTTGCGGGCCCACGTCGCCATCTGGGTGGTATTAGGATCTTTTACTCCTCGATCCTTACTCTGGGACTCTGAACTCTCTCCTATTCGGGTTAAATGAATTTTGCTAAATCTAACATTAGGATCTCGTTATCACTTTCACCCGGAGATCCCCTTATTACTGATGATCGTCTGCTGCACGTTAAGACCCTGAAGATACTCTCCGCTGTTAACCCGAGAACTTGTGTTCATCGCGTTTACAACTCCCCTTCCACCGTCAACCCTTATGGATAAATACCTGCAGTTGTTATTCTTACATTCATCCCCAGTTGGTCTTGTTATTACAAGATACCCCGTAATACTTGTCATTGTTTCGATAATCCTTTGAGCTTACTACCTTGCTGTTCCTTGTCACCTGAATACCCCTATGGATAATTCTCGCACTTATCGAGTATCCGCTCATCCCCCAGTTGTTCATGTGTTTCACAATGGTCTTCGAAATACTATTCGATCTTCCGAAAATCCTCAGCAACTTATTGCTTTTGAAATTCTTTGCTTGCTTGCATTATGGTTAATCCCATAAGTATAGTAATCTTATTGGCATTCTTTGCCACCGTCATTTTGATTCTATTGATTCAACCTGAGTGCGAATGCACGCAATCATCAGTCGGATCCTAGAATTCATCCTTCCGGCTCAGACGCCAGTTTAAACATGAGCTGGATCTCGACCAATCAATTGACCATCGATCGTACCTCTAAGGCTATTGAACTTATCCATCCCTGATCAGAGCATTGCTTCTGATCCCTTGTCTTGGAATTGATAATTCCTTTGCATTTGAGCCTTAAATTAGTCAGTTGTTTCTAAAGTCTGATCTCCTTGCATTGTTTCTCCCTCTGGTTGAGTACCGATGCTCACACCAGATCCCTTGAGGACCACCAGATCCTTTGTTGGATTTTATCCGACAGCGTCCTTCATATTCAATAAGTCTGTGAGCCTTTCCTCGGATACATAATACCTTTGGTAAATTGTATCCTCTGCTTTCTCAAGCATGCTCTACTATCGAGCTTGTGTTATTTATTCTTGAAATTTGTGGTAAATACTACTAAGATGCCCTGATGGGTTGAACCTATGCCTTCCCCAAACGGTATGAACCCGAAAGTTTTCGCGAGTCATACTCTTCTGTTGCTCCGCCAGATAGAATTTCTACACTACAGCCTCATCAAAAGCGAGAAGTGAATGGAATGTTATACATTGAAGAAGTGGGAGTCGACCTTGAACTTTGTGTTCATGCCCATGGACACGATGTAGATCTTATCATTAAAGCTTCTCTTAAATTAAATTATTCCTTTGGTATAAGTTCATCTTATATCCGGGATCTGGCCTTTTGCAATCGTGGTTCCGACCATGTTCTCCTTTAAATACCATTCCGCGTGCAAGTTTAAGCGCTTGTCTTCTGTAGAGAAATACCCCAGTCCAACCTCTACTTTGATCTGTCATCGAGTATTACCCCCCTGGTATCTCGAGATTATCACGGAACTGCATAACTTCTTATGCGTTCTTCATCAAGTATTACATTCTCACTGATTCCATTTTTTTTCTTTCACGGGCTCTGAGTTAATAAACACTCAAAGACATCGATAACTGAATACGAGTTCACACCGCGATTAAACAACTCTTGGTAACCTTCATTACTTACGAATTTGAACTCGATCACGTAAATCCTAACCTGCTCGGCTATATCATTATCGTGCCGATTTTAACTGTGCTACCTGGTCCTTAACCCCGGAGCACAACTTTCGATGATGAGCTAAGCTTACGTCGATCTCCCTCATCATTCCATTTCGCCTTGAACAACAAGCTTGATTTTGAGTTTGTGTCGTACATGTGGTTCCAATAACCTCTTGCTTCATCATTCCTTTGGCTTGGTGTCATCGCTGATCGATTACATCCTCATGAAATCTCTCGACAAAATTTGTCGTGATCATCATCAACAATTGACTCCTTCCAAGGTATCAATTGAATTCATGATGAGAAATACCATCCTTGCCCTCGATGATTTGTTTTATCATCTACCACTTTATTGCCTTCTGTTCAACACAAACTTGTTCGTGTTTTGTGTTATACCTTGCTATCCAACATTGGTTCTCCTTTACCTTGGAGTATTACCATCCTTTATGTCAAGAATGTCGTGAGAATTTCACCACCTCTTGATAATTCTTGATATAGGTGATACTTATCGCCATCACCATTCTTGTCTTGGTCCCCGTGTTGTTCCTAACCGGAATACCGACAAATGGACTAGTAATTTTAAAACTTCTAGCAACCTTATTGCTTTGAAGTTAATGGTCGACATCTCATTCTTAGGCCATTTGTTATCGAATCACCTTCTAACATTGATTATGCTACCTAAGACCGTAGTTCGGGTGCACCTTCTACCAATGTTTAATTGTGTATGTTTTCCTCGAGCATACCTCACTATATCATTTGATCTGACAAATGTTATCTCTTTGTTCGCATAATTGTGGAAATCCATCTTTTGGAAATCCCAATGATTTGTCGCTGAGTTCATCAGCCACCTCCTCATCCTCTCCTTGGTTTACTGATGAACTCTTGTTTCGAAACTCGCTTCCATAGTTCATTTCCCGAGAATCTTACAAGGTCTTCTCATCAATTCTTGTCGTACCTTTTTATCTCAGGCATCCTGAGTCTGAGGTATCCTGACTCCAATCAGATCTGAAATTCGGTCAGATATGATGGTTGGAATATTTTCCAAGAGTCATAACATTGGTCCTTATATGACCCGGTAAGATGATGTCATGCCTAGCACACCTGGCCGGAGGACCTATTGTTATAGTTTCCTTTTCATCAAGGTTATCCACTCTTCCATGAGGAAATTGTAAGACTTATTCTACAAGTTATTCCTAATAGACCCTTTGTGTTTCCAAAGTCTGATATTCACCTGTTGACCATGTCCATGCTATCTTGAAGCATGTCTGTGGTACTCCGATTCTGAACAGGAACAATTGAAGCCCAATGTTAAATGTTTCCTGCTCAATTATCCAAACACCGCTGTATGGATAATGTCATGAAAATTCTCTCCCATACCTAAAGAGTTTTCTACGTTATATCATGTCCTGGATATCATGATTTGCTTGTCCTTGGGTAGGATATACCCTTGAAATATGTATTTAAACACATTTTCCTTTCCATTGTTCAGTTTAAACTAATGATCACATTTTCCTCTCCATTGGTTTGTTTGACCTTTCTTGTGATCTATATAAACTAAGCAGTAATAATTCATTGCTTATGTAAACACCTCGGTGTACTATTCTGTCAGCAAGACCCTGTTACTATTGTTGAAAACTTTCTGGTAACCGCCGATGGACGAGAACTCTACCTATTGGTCCGCCTCGTTCAACGAGCAGGAAAATGGTTCTCTTCGTCCCTCGCCCTTGGTACCGATGTTGTTGCCGACATAACCGACAGACTATCCTCTGACATGCCTTGCTTTCATGATCGTGCAATACGTCACCGCCTTCCTGCTTTTAACCCACATGGTGGGCCCATAACCCACAGTTCCTCAGGATCGAAACCTGACTCTCCTGTACACCCCCTGTTCCCAAAGTTATTCCTCACGCGTGGCCTCGTGTGTAATTCAGGAGCCACCTTCTGATGAGATCATCAATCTGGTATCTGACGCAATACTTATTCCCATTGCTCTGAACCCCTTTCACACTTCACTTCAAGCAACGAATGATTGCCTATGCGCTCGAAACTTCTCATGGTACCTTATTACTTCACTCTCGATATCTTCTTAAGTTTCAAATCGAGAGATACTTATGCTTCTTCCCTGAGTTAACCGTCTGATGCTCGATCTTGTTAGAATCCATCCATATCGAGTTTTCCCTTCTTACCCTTTCGTATGTACGGTGAAGATCCTGAAGGAAGGACGACAACTTCATTATGATGACCTGAAGCAGAGAAATGAAGACAACAGCGCTATGGATCGACCACTTCGAGAAGAGCAACCCAGACCGAGAACACTCGTTAGAATTTCGTAACCAAACCCCTTTCCCTTACTCCCACTCCTAAATCTCGAGATGAGATTTCTTGTAGTGGAGGAGAATTGTGACGCCCGGATAATTAGGCTACAGTAATCCCACGTTAACGATGCCACGTCACTTTGATTACTGTTAGTAATCTCACGTTAGTTCGAAACCGATTCAAATTCAAAATCAAAATCAAGCAAACAATAAAAGTTTTTCAAATATTAAAACTAAAATGTTCAATAAATAGTAGATAAATCAGAGGCTATGGTAAAATTGTAAACAACATTATTGAAGTTTGATAAGTGACTTAAACAACCTCAAACAGTGGTTGAAAACAATATTTACTAACCTTTTTATTAATAAAAAAAATAAATATGAAATGATAATTACCCCAAACTAGTTTTTGGTGGTAGGATATATTGTGTTGTGAATTTTGGGCCAACTCTCATATTTTACAAAACTCATTTGGTGCCCAAACAATTAGCCAAAACAGAAAAGGAAATAAATAAAAGAAAGAAAATACATAAAAAAAAGAAGAGAAAACGCCCTGCCCCCTGGGCTTCGGCCCAGCAAGACAAGGCCCAACCGGCCAGCCCACCTCACTCTCCTTATCCACTCCCCTCACCCCCCGCAACCATAGCCGCCACCCACTCGCCCCCCCCCCCACTCGCTCTTCCCCCTCCTCTCTCCCGATCTGGATCGGGATCCAGAGGAGTAGACGGAGCTCGCCGCCCCCCCACGCCAGGACGCCGCCACCTCGCCGTCCTCCTCCACTCCGTCGCGCGTCCCCGTCCCCCTCCACAACGGCCCTCCCCGGCCTCCACCGACCCCCGCTGCCCGTGCCCTACTGCTCCCCTGTGAGCTCCCCTCCCTCCTCTCTCTGCCGTGGCCGCGCCCTCCCCCCTCACGCTCGGCTCCATCCCGCGCCGCCCCGGAGCCGCCCGCGGCCACCTGCCTCCGCACGGGACCACCGTCGAGCTCCCGCACGCCCTGGACCGCGCTTGGCCGCGCCCGACCGTGGCCGACCGCGCGCGCTCGCGCCCACGCCCCCTCTGACCGAGCCCGGCCATGGACGGTCCCCGCCCCCCCTTGCTGCTGCACGCCCGCCGTCGCCGAACCTCGTCACCGGCCTTGTTTTCGGCCACCTCCAGCACCAACCACTAGCCCAACTCAATGCGCGCCAACGCGCTCGTCCTTCTGATGCTCGTGGGTGACCAAGTGGTCACCGGAACGCAACTCCGGCGAGCCGCTACCGTGGTTCCCCTCCCCGCACGCCCACACGCCCTCCCCTGGATGCATCGTGGGCACGACCCCGCCGACGCCCTCCGTCGCCTCCGTGCGGGTGCGCGGCGCCCGCACCCGATAACGGCCGTGCGCCCGTTCGGGCTGCGCCCCGCGCCCGAACCCATTAGGCCTTGGGCCTATGACAAGTGGGCCACTGCCCAGAGAACGTTTCCAAAAAAAGGGGTTTAAAAAAAGGAATAATAGAAAATAAATAATAACTAAAAATAAACTTAATTAATTAATTAATTAACTAAATTAATTAAGTTAATTAATCCTAGTTAATTAATCTAATTAACCTGTTAGTTTAAGTAAACAGTAATTAGTTTAACCTAAACCCTAACCAACCTAACAGTGTATGACAGGTGGGTCCCACTGGACCCACACATCAGTTTGACCAGTCAACACCTTTGTTGACTGCTGATGTCATGATGACGTCAGCAATCACTGTTTTGGATAATGTTGGGTTTAAATAAATAATTAAAATCGGAAAATGATCTAAATCTTTAGAAAATCATATCTTTTAATCCGTAATTCGGATGAAAATACTTTATACATGAAATTTGCTCAGAACGACGAGACGAATCTGAATACGCAGCCCGTTTATCCGCCACGCATCCCTAGCATAGCGAACACGCAACTTTCCCCCTCCGTTTCATCTGTCCGAGAACGCGAAACACCGGGAATACTTTTCCGGATGTTTTCCCCCTTCACCAGTACCCCCTCGTACCGCGTTAGGGCACACCTAGCATCAAGTTTTGTCATGTCATGCATCATTATGCATCTGCTTGCATTATATTTATTGTTTCTTCCCCCTCTTCTCTCGCTAGACACCGGGACCGACACCGCTGCTACCCAGTACGACTACGGAGTTGACGATCCCTCTCTCTTGCCAGAGCAACCAGGCAAGCCCCCCCCCTTTGATCACCAGATATCGCCTACTCTTCTCTATACTGCTTGCATTAGAGTAGTGTAGTATGTTACTGCTTTCCGATTAATCCTATTCTGATGCATAGCCTGT
Source organism: Triticum urartu (assembly GCF_056163025.1). NCBI lineage: Eukaryota > Viridiplantae > Streptophyta > Magnoliopsida > Poales > Poaceae > Triticum > Triticum urartu. Next base: position 121,040,867 of record NC_141874.1, on the reverse strand, counting down.
CCTTGCTACTACTGTTGTTACCTTTACCTGCAATCCTAATGCTTAGTATAGGATGCTAGTTTATCATCAGTGGCCCTACATCCTTGTCCGTCTGCCATGCTATACTATCGGGCCGTGATCACTCGGGAGTTGATCACGGGTATATACTATATACTTTATACATGATACATGTGGTGACTAAAGACGGGTCGGCTTGAGGAGCACCCGCGAGTGGATCTTTGAGGCGGAGCGACAGGGCAGGTTCAGACCACCTAGGAGAGAGGTGGGCCTGGCCCTGGTCGACGTTCGCGGATACTTAACACGCTTAACGAGATCTGGGTATTTGATCTGAGTTTGGCCATTTGGTCTATACGCACTAACCATCTACGCGGGAGTAGTTATGGGTATCCCGGCGTCGTGGTATCAGCCGAAGCCTTCGTGACGTCAGCGACTGAGTGGCGCGCGCCGGATTGGAACGTAAGCCTGCTCTTGTATTAAGGGGGCTAGTTCTGCTTCCGGCCGCGTACGCAACGTGCAGGTGTGCTAAGGGCGATGGGCCCAGACCCCTGTGCGCTTAGGTTTAGACCGGCGTGCTGACCTCTCTGTTGGTCTAGGTGGGGCTGCGACGTGTTGATCTTCCGAGGCCGGGCATGACCCAGGAAAGTGTGTCCGGCCAAATGGGATCGAGCGTGTTGGGGTATGTGGTGCACCCCTGCAGGGAAGTTAATCTATTCGAATAGCCGTGAAATTCGGTAACAGGACGACTTGGAGTTGTACCTTGACCTTATGACAACTAGAACCGGATACTTAATAAAACACACCCTTCCAAGTGCCAGATACAACCGGTGGTCGCTCTCTCACAGGGCGACGAGGGGAGGATCATCGGTTAGGATTATGCTATGCGATGCTACTTGGAGGACTTCAGTCTACTCTCTTCTACATGTTGCAAGACGGAGGCTGCCAGAAGCGTAGTCTTCGACAGGATTAGCTATCCCCCTCTTATTCTGGCATTCTGCAGTTCAGTCCACCGATATGGCCTTTACACATATACCCATGCATATGTAGTGTAGCTCCTTGCTTGCGAGTACTTTGGATGAGTACTCACGGTTGCTTTCTCCCTCTTTTCCCCTATCCCTTCTACCTGGTTGTCGCAACCAGATGTTGGATCCCAGGAGCCAGACGCCACATTCGACGACGACTCCTACTACATTGGAGGTGCCTACTACTACGTGATGCCCGCTGACGACGACCAGGAGTAGTTAGGAGGATCCCAGGCAGGAGGCCTGCGCCTCTTTCGATCTGTATCCCAGTTTGTGCTAGCCTTCTTAAGGCAAACTTGTTTAACTTATGTCTGTACTCAGATATTGTTGCTTCCGCTGACTCGTCTATGATCGAGCTCTTGTATTCGAGCCCTCGAGGCCCCTGGCTTGTAATATGATGCTTGTATGACTTATTTTATTTGTATAGTTGTGTTGTGATATCTTCCCGTGAGTCCCTGATCTTGATCGTACACGTTTGCGTGTATGATTAGTGTACGATTAAATCGGGGGCGTCACAGGTCAATACATGCTTCATTCAGTCCATTTCCAGCGGTCCGAATCTTCTCAATCGCCGCACCGATAAGGGCACGGTGTTCATCGACGATGGATGCGCTCTTCAGCGCCGCCAATAGAGAACCCGGCGCCTCTGGTTGGACAGAGGTCGTCGGTGGAACAGGGACGCCCTCTCCAGCCGAGGACGACCGCCTGCTTGATTCCGGAGCTGTATTTGTCTCCGAAACTGTGTCCGGCTGGGGGCCAAATTCAAGATGGTCCTCGCCGTCGACTCCTATGGGGATCTTCTCCCCCATGTCTCCGGCCCCTGAAGTTTGACCTCCAGGCGCCGCCTTCATGATTTTCTCCGCCCCTCCTTGGACAGAGTCCCTCTGGGACGAAGCCTCGGTGTTGATCACATGTTCGGGGGGAGGGGCCTTCGAAGGCGTCCCACTCTCCATAGCATCCGAGCTCAGCAAATCCTCAGATGAGGATTGTTCGGAACGGGACCCCGTCGGACTACAAAAAATATGGCTCAGGTTAAAATACTATGCCATGATGGGTCCAGACACATGAACGTGTTCGGATTTTATATACTTACGAGTTCACTAGGGGTTAGGCCCTAGGATCCCATGCCGGGCTGCTATCGGCGACGGCAGTGGACTCTTCCGAAAGAATAGTTTTCCCCCTTTTAGGCGACTCGGCCTCCAAGTGTACGGAGGCCGTCCTCTTCTTTCTTCCCCCTACTAAGGATTCGTCTTCCTCCTCCTCGTCCTCTTCGGAGGAAGGTCGGGCACGGTGATGAAGGCTGCCCCGGGTCTTTTTGGCCTCCTTTTCGGTCTTCTTCTCCGGCACCTTGTAAGGCGTCGAGTCCAACATCTTCGTTAGAAGTGGGCCGCCCGGTTCTTCGAGCAGCGGGGCCGGACATTGGATCCGCCCTGCCTTCTTCGTCCAGCCCTAGGAGAGTTGTGTAAAACACATTAAGCATTTCCCTTGAGTTATGTGAATAAAATATATGGTAACTTACCGAGCTTGCAGGGCGGGACAGTTGGTACCCGCGGTCCTCGGCCAAGTCCGGCCATGATTTGCCGGGCTTAAAAAGAACCTTCCAGATGTCTTCGTACGAGGAGCCAAAGAGCTCTTGCAGGGTCTGGTGCTTGGCCAAATCGAATTCCCATAGATTGCAAGTCTGGTGTTGACAAGGTAGGATCCGACGGACTAACATCACCTAGACTACATTGACAAGTTCAATATTCTTGTCTTCCATATCCTTGACACACGTCTGGAGTGCCAACAGTTTATCGGATGAAGACCAGTCAAGGCCCTTCTTGAGCCAGGACGTGAGACGCAGAGGGGCTCCGGATCGGAACTCGGGAGCAGTGGCCCACTTTGCGCCGCGTGGCTCAGTAATGTAAAACCACTCCTGTTGTCACTCCCTGACGGAATCATTTAGGGTACCTGTTGGCCATGTGACGTTGGGCATCTTGCTCACCATAGCACCCCCGCACTCAGTGTGCTCACCGCCCACTACCTTGGGCTTCACATTAAAGATCTTCAGCCATAAGCCGAAGTGTGGCGAGATGTGAAGAAAAGCCTCGCACACGACAATGAATGTCGAGATGTTCAGGAAGGAATTGGGGGATAGATCATGAAAATTGATCCCGTAATAATACATGATGCTGCAAACAAATGGGTGGAGGGGAAACCCTAGCCCGCGGAAAAAATGAGGGAGGAATACAACCCTTTCGTGGGGTTCCGGGGTAGGGACGATCTGTCTCGCTGTCGGGAGACGGTGGCCGATTTTCTGGGCTAGATACCCGGCCTCCCGAAGTTTCTTGATGTCCTTCTTCCGGACGGTAGAGGCCATCCACTTGCCTCCCGCTCCGGGCATATTTCGAGTGGTTCTTCAGAGAAAATGCAAACTTGGGTGCTGGAGCTCGAGTGCGCAAGAATGGATGGGCAGGAGAGAAGAAGGCGTGGGTAAAAAGGTGGAACCCTTACCCCTTTATAAGGGCGGAAGAAACTATGCGCCTCCCCACTTGCCTGGTAAAACTCACTTATTCACCAAGCGTCGTGATTGATGGCGAGGTTGGGTTACCCTCACCCATATTGATGAGAATCCCGTGATAAGGGGACACGATCTCTGCTTCGACAAGACGTGCCAAGAAAACCGCCTCACAATATGTGCAGTAGCTGGTTGAGAAAGACGGTTCGAATAATAACTGGGGCCATGGCGTGATGTCATGTTATGAAAAGTTGTCAACAGATTATATTTGTGGAAATATTATACTCTCTGTGGTGGTATGTGGAATTTGTTTTGCAGAGCCGGACACTATCCTTGTGTTCAAAATCTTCTATGGAGTATTCGGAGGAGGAACCCGCCTTGCAATGCCGAAGACAATTTGCGCGCCGCACTCGTCGTCATTGAAGCCTGCTTCAGGGCTGTCGGGATGTGGGGTTCTGGCAAACCCTTAAGGTTCAAACACTGGGGTGTGCGCGAAGTCTTTCCCTCCAACCGATCTACGCTCTAGCTCGCTAAGATCTTGCGGACGAACTCGACGAACTCTCAACACAGAAAGAAACAGGGTTTATACTGGTTTGGGCCACCGCTGTGGTGTAATACCCTACTCCAGTGTGGTGGTGGCGGATTGCCTCTTGGGCTGATGATGAACAATACAAGGGAAGAACGACCTCCTGAGGTTGAGGCGTTCTTGAGCTCGGTGAGCTTGTGCGTGTGGGTGGTCTCTCTTTCTCCCTTCTAGCTAAGATGATGTCGATCCCCTTCCACTCTGGTGGCTAGTCCTATTTATAGAGGCCCTGGTCCTCTTCCCAAATATCGAGCGGGAAGGGAGCCAACAATGGCGGGCTAATTTGAAGGGGGACAGCTAGTACAAGCTATCCTGACAAAAGTAGTATACGCCTGCACAAAGTTCTGGTGGTGACGCTGTTCTGGGCTCCACGATGACCTCCGTATTGAAGTCCATGGTCTTGGTCTTGTTGCACCGAAATGGCAACCTTTGCCTGAGGCCTCGGTACTCCGCGGTTGCGCCTGCCCCCTTTGCACCAAAGAGGAAACAAGGACGTTGTGCGCGCTGACGCCCGCCTGGTTTCGATCGTCACGGCTCATGTCACGAGAGCCTCGTGAGGTTCGCCTCGCCTTGATATCTCCGCTCCTCGTGAGCCTGCCGAGCTAGGCCACTCCAGAGGAGGTCTTGCGTCGTCCGCCTCGCGATGCTTGGCCCCTCGTGAGGGTCTTGGGCGCTTTGTTGGTGAAGACGGGTCGTACGGCCTGCTGGCTCAGCCACGCCGCGGGCCGCAGGAAGGCAAGTCTGGGGACCCCCATTCCCAGAACACCGACAGTAGCCCCCGGGCCCAAGGTGCATGCGGGCTTGGCTTCGCGGCGAAGACAATGGTCAAGTTCGGAGCACCGCGGGCCCCAAAAGCCTGCGGCCTCGGTTGACACGTGGCGGTTGATTGGACGTGGGCGTCTCCGCTTCCCCACATTGTTTTGGCAACTGCTTGACCTGACAAAAGGCTGGCGCTGGCGGCACTTGTTTTCATTGCTTCTTCCTCGCCTCGCTCTAGATCCCCTTTCTTGCTCTTCGCTGCCGCTAGCTACAGATCTGCTCCGGCCTCTCTCTGCATCTGCCGCCCATGGCGCCGCGCAAGGTCAAGACTTCCTCGTCCCCGGCTTGGTATGAGCCCACTCTTGAGGCACCCACTGTCACGGAGAAGAGCCTCACCTCCGTGCGCCTGCTGACGGCGGGAGAGAGCAACGAGTGGGGGAAGACGGAGCTCCGGCTTGCCTCCGACGAGCCGAAGCCTGAGGGGAGCACCTTCTTCCCCTTCTTTTCGAGCAGCGTTGCCGTTGGGTTGGTTCCTCCCTTCTCTGATTTCTTCTATGAAGTCCTCGACCACTATGGGCTGCAGGCGTTGCATCTCCACCCCAACTCCGTCCTCCTCCTGTCCATCTTTACCTACTACTGTGAGGCGTACCTGGGCGTGATGCCTTCCGTGGAGCTCCTGCGCCACTTCTTCTTCCTTCGTGTCAGCGAGGGTCACATCTCTAGATGCGCCAACTTTGTTGTGTCCGGCAAGGCCAACTCGATCTCAAGCACCGGGAAGAGGGCCGATAACATTCGATCCAAGTGGGTCATGGTGGACGCCAAGCTCTCCCATCCGTGCCTGGCGTTGCCGGCGGAGGCGCCCCGGCAAGGCAAGGAGTGGCCCAGGGCGGAGCTTGTCGACGAGCGGGCATCGTCAGTGTTGGAGCAGATGATGACTGACCTGAAGCCGGGCAATGCGAGGGCGGCCAAAATAACGGGAGCGATGCTCCTGAGGGAGTTCTTGACGCTGCGGGTCGCACCACTCCAGGCGCGCGCGCCCCTTCTAGCAGCTTGAAGGAGGGGAAAACAAGGCCCGCCTGAGGCCGGGGGACCTGCCTAACGACAAACTGGATGCCGTCCTGTGCCTCATACTTGGAGACAACTAGGACTACCCACCTAGCGCCTTCATTCCCCTGTTCCAACGCAGGGACCGGGAGGAATTCGTCGCCTCCAGGCCGACTTTTGATGTGCGCGGGCTGGTGCCGCCGGTGCTTTCGGGAGCTCCTTCAGCGCAGAAGCCAGTGGAGGTGTCTTCTGGCGAGTCCCGCGGAGAGGGGGGAGGAGGAGGACCCTAAGGAGACCCTGGAAGGGGTGGAGGAGACCTCCCTCCCGAGCAAGGCCGAGATTCTTCGCGCCCTTCCTGATGATGCCGAGGCCGACGCCTACCAAGGAGGGAAGGAGCAACCCCTCGTTCCGACGAAGGGTAGGTCGTCACTGGTGGACCGTGGTGCCGCCTCCACCCCAACACCTCCTGGGACTGGATCCAATTCCGCCTCTGCACCGCATGGCACCACCGGAGCCCGAGCGCCTGCTCCTCAGGTCCTGATGCTGTCGGGCCTCAAGCTTCACAAGCGAAGGGTGGAGTACCTTGCGGTGGACTGGTAGGTGTTTCGAACTTCGCTTGGTCCGTGAAGGTGCTTGTTTTTTTCCTGATGCTCGCCTTTGGTTGATCAGGCCGACATCTTCAGCGAAGAAGAGGAAGGAGGGCAAGGCAGTTGTGCCTCCCTCCATAGAGCAAGGAGGCAACACCGCCCGTGCCTCCCCAGCCCGGTCGTCTTCGCGGGGCTAAGAGGAGCCCCGCCGCATGGAGTCAGCCCGCATGGCCCCGCTGGCTCCGGAGGTGCCGGTACTTGGCGTGGCTAATGAGGTCCCAGCTGCTCCGGAACCCGCGGTCTCCCAAGCCCTGGTGATGATGTCGCTTCCTCCTACTGCTGCGCCTCCACTCCTTCGTTCTTCCGCTCCCGCTGCCGTCTTGGAGCGTGCCCTTTTAGAGATGACCCAACTGCAGGCGGATCTCCTGAGCGTTGACCCAAGCCTGGTGGCCGAGCGTCTGGAGCCGGCCTCTAGCTGGCTTCATTCTGACCTCGTAGTACGCGCGACGTTGGGCCAGGCTGTTGCGGCTTCCGAGAGAGAGAAGCAAGGAGCCGTTAGTGCTGCAGCCAATCGTGAGGCAGCGCTGAAAGAAGCCAAGGCCGCCCGTGACCGCTGCCAAGCGCTGGAGGGCGAGTTGTAGAGCCTACGCAATGAGCACGCCGAAGAGGCGCGCTGCCGCGAAGCAGAGGATAAGGAGATGAAGGCCCGGGAGGAAGCCACCAAGAACCGTGATGCTGAGCTGGCGGAGCTGGGGAAGAGGCAGGTTGCCGAGTGCAACCGGTTGGAGGAGCTGGAGCAGAAGATGGGGGCGAAGGAGGCCGATCTCAACGCCAAGGCGCGGGTCCTGGCCGAAGATTGTGTGGCCTTTGCCGATCTCGAGAAGAGATCTCGAAAGGTACTGAGGACACTCGACAAGCATGGCCTAGAGAAGCCGCTGGATACCGACGAGGACGGCCCCGCCCAGCTGCTTCCTCTCATGGTGAAGGCGCTTGAGGAGGTCGTTGAGGGCCTCGGTCCCATGGCGGAGGCGGAAGCTCACGTTCTGTCTTCAGCCGCACTTACCCGCATCCTCAGCCATCTACACCTCCGTGACCCCGACGCCCATCTTGACGAGCTGTTGGAGCCTGTGGCTGAAGATCTCTATGAAACCGCCGCCGCAACCGTGCAAGGTCAAGTGGAGGCTTTGCTAGGGAAGTTCCGCGGCTTTGTCTCCGATGTCGCGGATCCTACGGCTGGTGGCGAAGGTGAGGACATCGTCGCCCACAGGGGAGCTCCTTCCGCAGGGGACGGTGACATCCAGGGGTGACCTGCGGCTACTCTCCTTGTTTCATTCCTACGACATACATCAGGCCTCGTGGAGGCGTTTAGACTTTTCATTTGGTATTGCAAGAACAGTATGATTGTAATATTTGCTTTGAGATTCTGCGTTTTCCTTCCTTATTTGCCTTGTTCTACGTCGGCAGAGCCCGGCCCTGCGCATACCTCAACCGCCATTGGGCCGACCGGAGACCAGGACGGACCAAGGAGTGAGGGGCTATGTGACCAGTTAGGCTCCTGAGTCGCGATGCTCAGGAGTCCCCCTTGACGTGCGAACAGCATATAGGGAGAGTTCGTGAGGATAGATTAATGTTCTACGTCGGCAGAACCCGGCCCCGTGCATACCTCAACCGCTGTTGGGCCGACCGGAGACTAGGACGGTCCAAGGAGTGAGGGGCTACGTGACCAGTTAGGCTCCTGAGTCGCGATGCTCAGGAGTCCCCCTTGACATTCAAATAATTTCCATACCTGCCCTCGCCGAGGCCTTGGGAGGGGCGCGCGATGCCGACGTCCGAGGGACCTAGTTGGGTGGCGTGCGCTTGGGCGTGACCCGAGCGCAGCCCCCGTGCCTAGCCCCCTTGCGCGACTCTCCCGAGGGGAGGCGTCATGGTGAGGCTGGGCACTGAGCTCTGGGCTCCCTGAGGTTGGTACGACCATGGGGTCACCCTCAGTTGTTTATCACCAGTGCGGAGCATAGTGCTTCCGCTTGTGCACGGGCATAGCCGCTCCTCGGCAGTGTCGACAGCCAGCGCGGAGCATGGAGCTTCCACTTGGGCATGGGATGGGTCCCCCCCTCCGGGAGGAGCCCCCGGGGCATGTACAGCCCCTCCCTAACACGTGGCTTGCACGGCAGGGCTGCGAGGTGTATCTGGGCACTCGTGAGCCAGCGCGGGACTCACGAGGCCCTTTCTCAAGGCGGGTTGCGCCTGGTCTTGAGTCTTGGTGATTGTATGTCCCTGCAAGGCGGTTAGATGCAAGCACTCTACGTCCTCAGGTCCCGGCCCTCAGCGAGCTCAGCCACCGCTGGTATGCCAGGTCGTGATGTCGTGGTCAAGCCCAGGGGTGAGGGCTGGAGAGCCAGTAAGAGCTCCTGAGTCGCGATGCTCAGGAGCCCTATTTTTAACGTGCAAGCAAATTGCATGGGGCGAACGGACCCGTGGCGGGCGATGATCAAACAGGTGATAGCAGTTGGCAGGTTAAGCATGAAGAGCAGATTGTTTGAGATAAATGCAGGAAGGTACATGCCACTGGGCCTGCCTCGAGCGGTGTGGGGATGATGCAGCCCGAGGGGCGCCCCTAGCGAGGTAAGCTTAGGAACATAAGCAAAAGGGATACATGCCACGGGGACGGACCCACGTGGCCTGGGAATAGTGCAGCCCGAGGGGCGCTCCCAGCTTAAATGAACTTGGAAGATGTCACCTGGGTCTGTAGACGAAGTAGAGCTGGTGTAGCTGAAGACACGCGTTGAAGGAATGACTCCTCATGAGCCACCGGGACCCTGAGCCTCAGGAGGCTCTGGGAGCTCAGGAGGTTCCCTGAAGGCCATCGCCATCTCCTCCAGAACGGCGTGGAACCTGGCCTCCTGAGCCGCCAGGACTTGCCACACATTGCGCTGATGGGCCGACGCCACGCTTGGCAAGCCGAAGGGCATGCGAACGAAGCTGTGTGGTGGACCCTCATAGAGCCCCGCGCGTGATGGCCATAAGCGTTCCTGAGATGCGGCCCCATTGAGCCTTGGGATGTCGATGCAGGCGCGCAGCTCAGCACCCTCGCCTGGGTGGTGAGCCACACTCTGTGAGCGGTTGTCGCCACGCATGGCTCTTGCGTCTTGTAGCTATTGGGTGGTCTTGGTGATGAACTCCTGGGTGGTGGGCATTCCTTGCCCCACCCTCTCCTGAGGAACACGTGCCATGAAGCACCCTTCCAAGTGGTGCCCAAGCGCCTCCCTCGTGAGATTGGCAATGTCTGAGGCCCTCCAGAAGAGAGCCCCCGAGCCTTGCCTGAGGAGGGCGCCGGGCGCGCTTTCCTATGCGGTGGAGAGGCGCCCCTGGGCGGGCGCCGATCCTGACGAGGCTCCTGATGCGACGCCATCTTCTTGGGGTCCTGCACGGCGCGGTAGCTTCTTCTTGGGGATGGTCTCCGGAGGGCCTTCGCTTCTGCTGTTAGGGTTATCGATTGCCGCGGCTTGGAAGGCGCGCTCAAGGGAGCACACCGCATCCCTTTCTTCACATGGGACCGTGATGATCCCCCCGCTTCCTGGCATCTTGCGAACGTAGTAGCCGTGGTGAGGGACTGCCATGAACTTGGCCATGGCTGGATACCCGAGAATGGCATTGTATGGCAGGCGGATGTGCGCGACATCGAAGTCGATGAGCTCGGTGTGGTAATTCTTGCGCTCCCCGAAGGTGACAGGCAGGCGGACTTGCCCTATTGGTGTGGTGGAACCGTCAGTCACTCCTGAGAAAGGCTTGGTTGGCTGGAGCTGCTCATAGGGCACTTGGAGGTTGTCGAATGTGTCGACGGATAGGACGTTGAGCCCTGCGCCGCCGTCGATGAGAGTCTTGGTGACTTGCACATTGCTGATGACTGGGGAGCACAACATTGGGAGTGTGCCAGTGGTGGCTACGCACTTGAGCTGGTCGGCCGAGCTGAAGGTGATGGCGCATTGGGACCACCGGAGCGGGCGCGTGGCCTTGAGCTTGGGGAGCGCCGCATTCACCTCGTGAGCAAACTGTTTGAAGATGCGCTGAGAGGCTGGGGCCTGAGCGCCGCCCAAGATGCAAGCGACCACGCGCGGCTCCTGGAAGCCCCCAGCCCCCTCGTCCTGGTGGTGGTCGTCGTTCCTCCTTGACGGCGGCAACGGGGGAAGACCAGCGTTGCCCTGGGGGCGATCCTCACGAGGTGGGTCCCTCCAGGTGCCCTCGCGAGGTTGGTCCTGCCAACGGTCCTCACGAGGCTGGTCACGCCACTCCTGGCGCGGGCCACGGTCGTCCCAGCGTCCACCTCCGCATCCTCCTCCGCGGTCGTAGCCCCGGTCGCTGTGCTCGGGGCGTCGGCCAAAGCGTCCTTCCCGAATGGCTCTGAGCTCTTGACAGTCGCTAGTGTTGTGGGTGTTCAGGTTGTGGAAGGCGCGGAATGGGCGGCCGTTCTTGGATGACTCGGGCTGATCTCTGCCTCGCTTGGTGTCAGGCTCTGCTGTGAGTACTACTGCCTCTTTGCGCTTCACGTCCTTGGCCTTGGCCTTCTTTTCCTCCACTCCTGCAGCTGGCAGCTCAAGGAGAGAGAGGCGCCCCTCGTCAGCTCTTGCGCACCTGGTCGCCAGGTTGAACAGCTCCTGAGATGTGCAAAGCTCCTCATGGATTGCCAGCTCTTCCTTCATCTTGACGTCGTGGACGCCATCGGAAAACGCAGAGATGATGGCCTCATCCGTGACCTTGGGGATCTTGAGGCGGGTGCTGTTGAAGCGCTGGATGTACTTCTGGAGGGTCTCTCCTGGCTGTTGCTTGATGCGGCGTAGGTCGCCCGCTACCGGTGGACGGTCACGAGTGCCCTGGAAGTTGGCGACGAAGCGGTCGCGCATCTCATCCCGGGAGGAGATCGAGCCATGCTGTAGGTTCAGGAGCCAGGAGCGGGCCCCATCCTTGAGAGCCATGGGAAACCAGTTCGCCATGACTTTTTCGTCGCCGTTGGCCGCTTCGATGCTCAACTCATAGAGCTGCAGGAACTCTGCGGGGTCGGCGGTGCCGTCGTACTGAGGAGGCAGGTCTGGCTTGAACTTGCCTAGCCAGGCAATGCTACGCAGCTCAGGGGTGAAGGCGCGGCAGCCTGCCATGGTTACCGGGGCCCGCTTTGGGGGCGGAGCTTGGTCTTGGCGAGGTCCGCGCTGTGCCACTGCAAGCGGCGCGCGGTCTTGACGAGGTGGCGCGGGGAGCGCTGGTGCAGCTTCTCGCGGCCGCGGGATTTCTTGGCAGCTCCTTTCTTCACGTGCGGGCGCCGGGCGCGGCGGATCACGCCGCGGAGGCGCGCGCCTTGGCGCCAAGGCACCGTCTTGGGGTTGAGGCGGTGGAGGCATGCCACGAGCCCCGTCGCCCACGGCCTACTGAGGGGGAGGCAAAGAGTGGGACGGCGCCAGAGAGCCCCCCGCGGCACGGACGAGCTCAGCGACGCGGTCGAGCCACTCCTCATAGACGTCATCGATGGGGCGGTAACGCAGGAGCTCGTTCGCTGCGATGAAAGCAGCCCGTGCCTCCATGGGAGCGCGGTGCGTGTGAGACGAAGAGCTAGTAGGGGTGAGTGATGGAGTAGTGGTGCGGCCATCCTGCCGCACCAAAGGATGTTGCGAGGACGCCTGCTGCTCGTTTCCCATCGGGCCGGTGGCAGCATTGGCGGTGGGGGACGGAGAACGACGAGGTGGCCCGCCAATGGGAGCCGTCTGAGCGACGCGGGTGGCGAGGGCGGCACGACGCTCAGATCGAGCGCGGCGAGCGTTCGACATGGAGACAACGGAGCGACGGAGCGACAAACTGATGGAAGGGAAGCTACGGCGCAGCCCTACCTGGCGCGCCAAATGTCGGGATGTGGGGTTCCGGCAAACCCTTAAGGTTCGAACACTGGGGTGCGCGTGAAGTCTTTCCCTCCAACCGATCTACGCTCTAGCTCGCTAAGATCTAGCGGACGAACTCGATGAACTCTCAAGATAGAAGGACACAGGGTCTATACTGGTTCGGGCCACCGTTGTGGTGTAATACCCTACTCCAGTGTGGTGGTGGTGGATTGCCTCTTGGGCTGATGATGAACAATACAAGGGAACAACGGCCTCCTGAGGTTGAGGCGTTCTTGAGCTCGATGAGCTTGTGTGTGTGGGTGGTCTCTCTTTCTCCCTTCTAGCTAAGATGATGTCGATCCCCTTCCACTGTGGTGGTTAGTCCTATTTATAGAGGCCCTGGTCCTCTTCCCAAATATCAAGCGGGAAGGGAGCCAACAATGGCGGGCTAATTTGAAGGGGGACAACTAGTACAAGCTATCCTGACAAAAGTAGTCTTCGCCTGCACAAAGTTCTGGTGGTGACGCTGTTCTGGGCTCCATGATGACCTCCGTCTTGCAGTCCATGGTCTTGGTCTTGTTGCACCGAAATTTCAACCTTTGCCTGAGGCCTCGGTACTCTGCGGTTGCGTTTGCCCGCTTTGCACCAAAGAGGAAACAAGGACGCTGTGCGATCGTCGCGGCTCACGTCACAAAAGCCTCATGAGGTTCGCCTCGCCTTGATATCTCCGCTCCTTGTGAGCCTGCCTAGCTAGGCCACTCCAGAGGAGGTCTTGCGTCGTCCGCCTTGCGAGGGTCTTGGGCGCTTTGTTAGTGAAGACGGGTCGTACGGCCTCCTGGCTCAGCCACACCGCGGGCCGCAGGCAGGCAAGTCTGGGGACCCCCATTCCCAGAACGCCGACAAGGGGCTACTGAGGGAGTCCTGGATTAGGGGGTCCTCGGACAGCCGGACTATATAGTTTGGCCGGACTGTTGGACTATGAAGATACAAGATTGAAGACCTCGTCCCGTGTCCGGATGGGACTCTCCTTTGCGTGGAAGGCAAGCTTGGTGATTCGGATATGTAGATCTCCTCCCTTGTAACCGACTCTGTGTAACCCTAGCCCCTCCGGTGTCTATATAAACCGGAGGGTTTTAGTCCGTAGGACAACAACAATCATACCATATGCTAGCTTCTAGGGTTTAGCCTCTCCGATCTCGAGGTAGATCAACTCTTGTAATACTCATATCATCAAGATCAATCAAGCAGGAAGTAGGGTATTACCTCCATCAAGAGGGCCTGAACCTGGGTAAACATTGTGTCCCCCGCCTCCTGTTACCATCCGCCTTAGACGCACAGTTCGGGACCCCCTACCCGAGATCCGCCGGTTTTGACACCGACAGTTAGCTCATAATTTTTGCTGAAAACTTGAATGTCGGCTTTACATATTTACAACAACAAGATCAAACAGAGTTTGTAAAAGTTTTTCTTTATCACTTTCAGTTTGTCAACTGAATTGCTTGAGGACAAGCAAAGATTTAAGTCTGGGGGAGTTGATACGTCTCCAACGTATCTACTTTTCCAAATGCTTTTGCCCTTGTTTTGGACTCTAACTTGCATGATTTGAATCGAACTAACCCGGACTCACGCTGTTTTTCAGCAGAACTACCATGTTGTTATTTTTGTGCAGAAATAAAAGTTGTCGAAAAGACCTGAAAATCAACGGAGAATATTTTTGTAATATATAAAAAATACTGGTGAAAGAATCCACGTCAGGGGGCCCACACCCTGTCCACGAGGGTGGGGGCGCGCCTACCCCCTGGGCGTGCCCCCTGCCTCGTGGGCCCCCTGACGCTCCACCGACCTCAGCTCCAACTCCATATATTCATGTTCGGGGAGAAAAAATAAGAGAGAAGGATTCATCCCGTTTTACGATACAGAGCTGCCGCCAAGCCCTAATCTCTCTAGGGAGGGCTGATCTGGAGTCCGTTCGGGGCTCCGGAGAGGGGAATCTGTCGCTATCATCATCATCAACCTTCCTCCATCATCAATTTCATGATGCTCACCGCCGTGCGTGAGTAATTCCATCGTAGGCTTGCTGGACGGTGATGGGTTGGATGAGATTTATCATGTAATCGAGTTAGTTTTGTTAGGGTTTGATCCCTAGTATCCATTATGTTCTGAGATTGATGTTGCTATGACTTTGCTATGCTTAACGCTTGTCACTAGGGCCCGAGTGCCATGATTTCAGATCTGAACCTATTATGTTTTCATGAATATATGTGAGTTCTTGATCCTATCTTGCAAGTCTATAGTCACCTATTATGTGTTATGATCCGTTAACCCCGAAGTGACAATAATCGGGATACTTACCGATGATGACCATAGTTTAAGGAGTTCGTATTCACTAAGTGTTAATGCTTTGGTCCGGTACTCTATTAAAAGGAGGCCTTAATATCCCTTAGTTTCCAATAGGACCCCGCTGCCACGGGAGGGTAGGACAAAAGATGTCATGCAAGTTCTTTTCCATAAGCACGTATGACTATATTCGAAATACATGCCTACATTACATTGATGAATTGGAGCTAGTTCTATGTCACCCTATGTTATAACCATTGCATGAGGAATCGCATCCGACATAATTATCCATCACTAATCCATTGCCTACGAGCTTTTCATATATTGTTTTTCGCTTATTTACTTTTCTATTGCTACTGTTACAATCACCATAAAACCAAAACTGCTACCGTTACTTTTGCCACCGTTACCACTACTATCATATTACTTTGCTACTAAATACTTTGCTGCAGATATTAGATATTAAGTTTCCAGGTGTGGTTGAATTGACAACTCAGCTGCTAATACTTGAGAATAATCTTTGGCTGCCCTTGTGTCGAATCAATAAATTTCGGTTGAATACTCTACCCTCAAAAACTGTTGCGATCCCCTATACTTGTGGGTAATCACGGGTCTGCAACATTCAGATCCATATGTATCTTGCAAATCTCTATGTCTCCCTCCTTGACTTGATCGCAGATGGAATTGAAGCATCTCTTGATGTGCTTGGTTCTCTTGTGAAATCTCGATTCCTTTGCCAAGGCAATTGCACCAGTATTGTCACAAAAGATTTTCATTGGACCCGATGCACTAGGTATGACACCTAGATCATATATGAACTCCTTCATCCAGACTCCTTCATATGCTGCTTCCGAAGCAGCTATGTATTCCGCTTCACACGTAGATCCCGCCACGACGCTCTGCTTGGAACTGCACCAACTGACAGCTCCGCCATTTAATAAAAACACGTATCCGGTTTGTGACTTAGAGTCATCCGGATTAGTGTCAAAGCTTGCATCGACATAACTGTTTACAACGAGCTCTTTGTCACCTCCATATATGAGAAACATATCCTTAGTCCTTTTCAGGTATTTCAGGATATTCTTGACCGTTGTTGTAAGTGCATCTAGTGCCGCCCCAGTTGGTTTTGGAGTATTGACGACAAACCTAGTTGAGGGACTAAAGTGTTTGTGAGAATTGCAGGATAACACAGGTAGAAGTCCCTCATTGATTCGGTTTTCCTACCAGAGATGACCCCTAAAAATGTATGAAGACATTGATGTCAAAGGTGGTATATGAAGATATTCACATTGAAGACTATGACAAGAGAAGACACCGCATGAAGCCTATGGAGCTCGAAGACTTAGATCTTTCGTAGTTCTTTTTCTTCTGTGTTGAGTCATAGGAACCACCGTACTGTTAAGTGGGGTCCAAGAGAACCAGTCAGAATGACTGAAGTGATGCTTAAACATAACCTATGTCTTCGAGTGAAGACTATGAGGGCGAATCTTGTCCAGAGTCGGACAAGTCAGCTTTGCTTGTAGCCCAAGTAAAGTTTCCGTGTGAGTTTGAAATCTGACCGTTGGAACACGTGTCAGTTCCTTAATGACCCAGGGTCATTTCGGACAAATCAGGTCGGGTTGCCTAGTGGCTATAAATAGCCCACCCCCTACAACCATAAACGGTTGGCTGCTCAGATTCAGAGTACGACTTTTGTCGTTTGAGAGCAACCCACCTCGAAGCCTTTGAGAGAGAATTCCTTGCGAGGATAAAGCCCTAACCACCCAGAGCCCAAGAGAATTAGGCATCACTTAGGTCTTCTTGTCTGTGTGATCTGAAGACTTATTACACTTGAGGACTGTGCATCCTCCAGCCGGTTAGGCGTCGCGTTCTGAGCATCCAAGAGACATTGTGGATCGCCGATGAACGAAGTCTGTGAAGGTTTGGGAGTCTACCTTGAAGACTTACCAGAGTGATTGGGCGAGGTCTGTGTGACCTTAGCTCAAGGGGAATACGGTGAGGACTGGGTGTCCTGAGCTGCGTGTTTAGGACTGGGTGTCCGGGACTGTGTGTCCTCAGGTTTAAATACCTAGCCGCCCTAACCAGACGTACAGTTGTCACAGCAACTAGAACTGGTCCAACACATCATTGTCTTCAACGAGTCACTGGTTTCATCCTTCCCTTTTCTTTACGTACTGTTACTCCTTGTGAAGTCATTGTATGATTACACTATCTTTTATCTTCACTGAGTGACTGATTGTTCTGTTTGGCTTCATAATATCTTCCTACCTGATCCTTACTACATTGCAGCTATTTGTCATTGTGCTTTCACTCTATTGAATACTTGACTATGGCTTGCGTAGTGTAGTCTACCTTCCGCTGCAGGGTAATAGGTTTATTTCTACTATTTGTCTTCATAACTTCCACGTTTTGAAGACTTTCATAAAAATCGCCTATTCACCCCCCCTCTAGTCGATATAACGCACTTTCAATTGGTATCAGAGCAAGGTACTCCCTTGTTCTATGTGATTTTGGTTTAACCGCCTGGAGTTCTAGTTATGTCGACAACAGGAATGAAGACTGTGTCATGCCCCATCTTCGACGGTCACGAGTATCCCAAGTGGAAGGCCATGATGAAGAAGCGCCTCATGGCGATGAACAGCGAGCTGTGGACCGTCACTGAGATTGGTCTGACCGATCTGTGCAAGATGGCGGAAGCTGATGACATTCGCAAGTACACTCTTATCAACCTCACTGCGAAGGACGTCATCTGCTCCTGTCTGTCTCAAAATCAGTTCAGGAATATCATGCATCTCGATCATGCGAAGCTTATCTGGGACCGTCTCTCTGAGGTCTATGAAGGTCATCGAACTCGTCATGATCCTTGGTTTGAGGACTTTAAGGAATCTCTCAAAGCGATGACATTCGAACCAGAATCATCATCTTCTGCATCATGCCTTATGGCAAAAGGTGCTAAGGTAACTGAATGCTATCTATCTGAATCCAGTGATGATGAATATGATGATGAATTTGGACCCAGCTATGCAAAACTTGCTTCCCTTGCCATTAAACAATAGAAAGCTATGGAACATATTCAAAAACTATTAGATAAAAGCGATGATCTGTTAGGCGCTGAAATGACTCGATCTGAGTCCTTAATTGAAGACATAAAAAATCTTCACATTAAGTATGAGGAACTTGAAAGTCGTCATGAAACGCTCTCAACAACTCATGAAAAGCTTTCCTATGATTATCTTCAAAGGAAGCAAGATCTTGAGAAATTGAGAGCGGCTCATGAAGATCTTCAAAAGGAAAATGAGTCACTTCGCGCCGAACAGATCAGTTCCGCTCAGGACGGATTTGAACCACCATGTCTTAAATGCATTGAGCGTGATAATGCTACTTCTGTTGCTGAATGTTCTACTGTTGCTACTGTTGCAATATCTTCAACTGTTGATGTGGTAACTAACCCCTCTGCTGAGGATACCACTGCTATTGCTGATGAGAATGCTAGATTGAAGACATTGCTTGAAACAGGGATGTACAAAAGCCTTAAAGGGCATCAGACACTATGTGATGTCCTCAAAAGGTAGATTCTGAACCGAAACCCGAGGAAAGAGGGTGTTGGGTTCGTAAGGAAAATGAATGCTGATGGCTCTTACTGGAAACCTGAACAGTACCCCAAAACCACATGGGTTGCTGCAAAGGAACCTTCCGCAGATCCATCCAATATGTCTGGCTTCACTTCTGCTAACCCCATTGTCATTGATGAATCCTTTGATGCAAACTATAAACTGTTTAAGAATCAGAATGGTGAAGTGTTTGCCAGGTACATTGGTACTAACTGCAGGAAAGGACCGCCTATGAAGAAGATCTGGGTGCCCAAAAGGTGTTTGGAAAATCTTCCTGTGAATGTCATCATGACACCACAGATGAAGAAGACTAACCCCAGACCACAAGCTTCATACGGCCCAAAGGCTTCATACAGACAGAGGACTCACCTGAGTCGCACTAACGCAAATGTTTTGCAGGGAAACCATACTCAGGCCTATGAATATGAGCGCGATTCATCAAACCGCCTTGTTCATAAGACCAAGAACTATTCTGCTTATTCTTATGAGTACTATTGTCCGCCTGTAAGACTTTTTGCTAGAGCTCCAAAGCCAAAGTTCTCAGACGCTGCACTTAGACTTATTGCTTCCAAGCCACCCTTGAAGATGTGGGTGGCTAAGAAGGCTTAACTCTCTTTTGCAGGGAAAGGTCTCCAGCAGAAAACCAAAATCGTCTGACGCTATTGCTGGGGACCTTAAACATCTTGTGGGGCGCAAGATCAAATGCCCTAATGGTCTTACTATGTACTTCGTTCCTGAATCGCTTGCTACTCTCCCTATCGGTCCTAATCTGGATCTAAGCTTTCATAACCCACTGGTTCGTCAAATGTTTTTGCTTCACAATTCTCTTCGTGAAGCCTATCCCCCTAACTGCACTGTAGGGTACGACACCAGCGTCTTCAGAATGGATTATTGATAGTGGGTGTACCAACCACATGACTGGCAAAAGAAGCCTTCTTATGGACTCAACCTTACGCCCATCCGACAAGAGCCACATCACATTTGCTGACACTGGTAAAAGTAAGGTATTGGGTCTAGGTAGAGTTGCAATCTCAAAGGATCAACACATGGATAAAGTCATGCTTGTTGAATCCCTTGGCTTCAACTTAATGTCTGTCTCAATGCTTTGCGATTTGAACATGATCGTAATATTTGGAAAATATCGTTGCCTTGTTCTAATGGAATCTGACAAGTCTCTAGTGTTTGAAGGGTATCGGAAAGATGATTTGTACGTGGTAGATTTCTCAGCAGGACCACAGCTTGCCATATGTCTTCTAGCAAAAGCTTCAGAATGCTGGCTCTGGCATCGGAGGCTTGGGCATGCTGGCATGAAGAACCTCCACACCCTTGCAAAGAAGAAGCATGTCATAGGCATCGAGGGCGTCAAGTTCAGGAAAGATCACTTATGCGGTGCCTGTGAAGCAAGGAAGATGACGAGGGCCAAACATCCCTCGAAGACAATCATGACAACTACTCGACCCTTCGAACTGCTCCACATGGATCTTTTCGGTCCCACTCATTACTCAACTCTCACTACTACTGCTTGTCTCTATGGCTTTGTCATTGTTGATGATTATTCTAGATATACTTGGGTGCACATAATCCTCTACAAGACTGAAGTGCATGATGTCTTCAGACGCTTCGCCAATCGAGCAATGAACAACTATGGCGCCAAGATAAAGCACATTAGAAGTGACAATGGCACTGAATTCAAGAACACTGGCCTTGATACATATCTTGATACCTTGGGCATCACACATGAATTCTCAGCCCCATACACGCCACAGCAGAATGGCGTCGTCGAACGCAAGAACAGAACACTCATTGAGATGGCCCGAATGATGCTAGATGAATACAAGACTCCAAGAAAATTCTGGCCTGAAGCCATTGATACTGCATGCCATACAATCGATCGTGTTTATCTTCACAAGCTTCTGAACAAGACATCATATGAACTCCTTACTGGCAAGAAGCCAAATGTCAGTTACTTCAGAGTATTTGGCGCCAGGTGCTGGATCAAGGATCCACATCACTCTTCAAAATTTGCACCAAAAGCACATGAAGGTTTTATGCTTGGATATGGAAAGGATTCACACTCCTACAGAGTCTTCAATCTCTTTCATTATAAAGTGGTTGAAACAGTGGATGTGTGATTTGATGAGACTAACGGTTCACAAAGAGAACACCTGCCGAATGTGCTAGATGAAGTTCCATCCAGCGAATCAATCAAGCTAATGGGAACTGGAGAAATCATACCCACTGAAGCTCAACCTGAAGAGGAACTTATCATCTCCGCACCTGAAGACAATGCTCAACCTAAAGACAATCCCACTAACAATGATAATGATCAGCAAGAGCAAAACCTTCGCCCTGCACATCCTCGTGTTGCCAATGAAGTGCAGATTGAGAGAATAATTGACAGCATCAATGCACCCGGTCCGCTCACTCGGTCAAGGGCAACTCAGCTGGAAAATTTCTATGGGCACTTCGCATTCGTCTCAATAACAGAACCCAAGAAAATTGAAGAAGCCTTCATGGAACCTGAATGGATTCAAGCTATGCAAGAAGAGCTTCAACAGTTTGAGCTGAATAATGTATGGGAACTGGTTAAGCGTCCTGATCCTCAGAAGCACAAGATAATAGGCACCAAATGGATATATCGCAACAAGCAAGATGAGCATGGTCAAGTTGTCAGAAACAAAGCTCGTCTCGTTGCTCAAGGATATACTCAAGTGGAAGGCATTGACTTCGATGAAACATTTGCTCCTGTGGCTAGACTTGAAGCCATACGCATACTGCTGGCCTATGCAAATCATCATAACATACTTCTATATCAAATGGATGTGAAGAGCGCCTTTCTCAATGGCAAGATTGAAGAAGAAGTGTATGTTGCACAACCGCCTGACTTTGAAGATCCAAAACATCCTGACATGGTATACAAGCTCAACAAGGCACTGTATGGCCTCAAACAAGCCCCTCGGGCCTGGTATGACACACTCAAATACTTCCTGAAGAGCAAAGGCTTCATACCTGGTTCCCTAGACCCCACTCTCTTCACGAAGACATATGATGGTGAACTGTTTGTGTGCCAAATATATGTGGATGACATTATCTTCGGCTGCACCAATCAGAAGTACAGTGAAGAGTTTGGATATATGATGCAAGAGCAATATCAAATGTCCATGATGGGAGAGCTGAAGTTCTTCCTCGGTCTTCAAATACGACAGCAACGCAATGGCATCTTCATATCTCAAGAGAAGTATCTCAAAGATTGCCTGAAGAAGTTCGGTATGCAAGACTGCAAAGGCTTCACGACGCCAATGCCAGCCAAGCATCATCTGGGTCCTGACGACAATGGTAAAGAGTTCGATCAAAAGGTATACCGCTCCATGATTGGTTCTTTGTTTTATCTATGTGCATCTAGGCCAGATATTATACTTAGTGTTTGCATGTGTGCTCGATTTCAAGCGGCACCAAAGGAGTCGCATCACTTAGCTGTGAAGCGAATTCTTTGATATTTGGCTCACACTCCAACTCTAGGATTATGGTATCCAAAGGGCTCAGAGTTTGATCTGGTTGGATTCTCGGATGTTGATTATGCTGGTGACAAGGTGGATCGCAAGTCTACATCAGGCACATGTCACTTTCTGGGACGATCACTTGTATGTTGGTCTTCAAAGAAGCAGAACTGTGTATCTCTCTCCACTGCTGAATCTGAATACATTGCTACTGGATCTTGCTACGCTCAGCTTCTGTGGATGAAGCAAACACTCAAGGACTATGGCATTCATCTGAAGCAAGTGCCACTCTACTGCGACAACGAAAGCGCCATCAAGATTGCCAACAACCCAGTTCAGCACTCGAAGACAAAGCACATTGAAATTCGTCATCACTTTCTCAGAGATCATGTTGTGAAGGAAGATATTGATATCATACACGTCAACACTGAAGAGCAATTGGAAGATATCTTCACCAAGCCCTTGGATGAGAAGAGATTTTGCAAGTTACGGTGTGAGATAAATATCTTGGAATCCTCAAATGTCCTGTGATCAGGCACACATCCTAACACTTATGCATATTGATGACTTAGATGTGCAACACACGAAGTAAAGCATATCTTCAATCAATGAAGACATACATTCTAAGTGTGAATACATTAATGTGGAATTTGACTTCGGAGCGCCACAATAATTGTGCGCCGTGTCTGGGTCTAATACTTCCTATACGGTGGGTAACGCCACCACCAAATGTTCTATTTGAAGTGTTTCACTCATGGCGTTACATTTGCTATGTCTTCACATTTGGTTTGGCTTCAATCTCAACATGTCTTCATGATTATCTTCACTATGTTGATTATATATATATACTAGTGTTTTGTCCTCTACAGCATTCACTTATAGCTATGTCTTCTTGTTGAATCTTTTGAACTAAGTGAATGTGATCGGACCCTAACCTCTCTATGCTTTCTATCTCAAACTCTATCTCTCCAAATCATATGCATTCTATTGAAACTGTTGAATGTCCTCTCTGCGTCCTTGTCAGCAGAAGATACAAAGACAAACATTAAATCCGTTTTCAATGCTCATTCCTTCACATGAAACCCGGAGAAATGGGAACGACCACTCGACAATCCAGGCGTGCGTGGGACGTGGAACAACCCCCGATATGCTACATGACGGCCACGTACCCCTCAGATGTGAATCGCCAGGGGCACCTATGTAATAACGCAGTGCCGCCCTTGTACCTATAAATACACGCCTCACCACAGTCATTATCTCTTCTTCCACTCTCGCACGAACCCTAGCGCCACCGCTAGCCCTCGACGACGCCGGTGACGAAGCTCTTCGCTGCCGCAACCTCTCCGATGCCGTCTTCACGCCGACCACGGACATCGTCCTCTCCGCCGTCGCCGTAGGTGTCCTCCGTCGCCAAGTTAGGGCACGAAAGATCGAACTGCTCGGCCTCCTCTTCCACTCCGTCTAGCAGTTCTTCGTGTGGTAAATAAAACTTCCTTTTTACGGCCCCTTTGATCCTATAGCTTAACCACTTTCTACCACAAGCAGTTTCCATTCACACAAGTTGGATCTCTTTCATACTGCATCTCATAACATGCCTAGTATATTCACTTATGCTTCACAAAGTAGTTAGATTCCTCACTTGTACTGATCCATGGATTCGTACAAATCTGGAACCAACTCCTTATCTATGAGTGAATGTCTTCGCACGATGAGGTCAATGTCTTCTAAACTGATTTATCTTCAAAATCTTCTGAGAATGCATATGACCTCTTCCCCTTCCCTCGCACCTTAATGCTGTCACAGGTACATGTCCATGGGAGAATCCCTTGGTTCTCATAGTCTGCATTCATTTGCAGAATTCTTACAGTATCACATAAATTCTCCCGAAGCCAGTTCCTGTCTGTCCAGCAAGCGAAAGCCTTTAAAGCCTTTGAACGTATTGAAGCCTTTCAGTTTAAAGTTCATGGCTTCAGAGAAATCAGCAAGGAAGGGTGGCAGAAAGCGTCGTGGAGAAACATCAAGAGATCTGCCCGATGACCTCTCAGAGCTATACAAGACAGATCCTGAAGAGGATTACAATCAGCGCAAGACGCGAATCCAATGGATTCGACGCTATTGGGCAGAATAGTGGTTCAAGTACAGATTTGTGACCAAGGAATATGCTGAAAAGAATGCCATCAAGCAACCATGGGGAGACATCCTCTACAAAAATCTTCAACCCAGGACCAGAGATGAAGCCATTAAACGAGCTTCTATCCCTGCATGGTCCGTGGACCACAGCCTGCGGATGCTGACCCGTCGTCTCTGCTATGGTGTCGTGACGACAATCTGTTTAAGCGCAACTTCCAGTTTGCCCAGAACTCAGCGAAGCAGAACAAGAAGACTTTGGGTTTAGATTTCAACCCTGGTCCCTCTGCTCCCCGTGCCGATGGAACTCGCGAAGCTGAACCCAATCTTCTTAGGCCCTTCTACAATCTTGAAGGCCTCATCACACACATCGTGGTTCAAGGGACAGCCGTGAATGAGCCTGCAGATGACGCTGAATCAGATGAACCGCCTGCAGCGCCGAAGCCAAAGAAGCTGAAGCAACCAAAAGCTTTAAAGCCGGCCTCTGCACCAAAAATCTCACGGGCAAAGCCACTGGCAACTGCACCTCCTAAAGACAGTGTGCAGTCTGAAGATTTGTCACGCATCTCCAAGCCCCAGAAGGTCAAGATGCCTCTGCCACACACCAGCCAAGAGCTGACAGCTGCTGCCATTCTGCGCAATGATGCCATTGATCTGTCAAGTGATGAAGATCTTGCAGATGACACTCTTGAGCAACTCATCAAGAACAAAGAAGAAGCAGAAATCTTTAATGATCTGCCTCTCTTTGATGTAACAATCATCCACAACTTCATTGATGAGTGGTTTGACATGCCCAACATCAGCTTCGACGATCTGCAACTTCCCATTGGCCTCAGTGTCGCCTTCCATGGTGCCATTGCTTCAGAGTTAGCTATCGCCTAGAGCATTGTTGAACTGAAGCAGAAGATTGACTTTGAAAAATCTCAGTTCAAGAAGCATATGGCCAAGCTCAGCGTGCAAGAAGTGAAGAACTTCAAGATTATGCTGCACGAGCTCAAGGAAGCCTTTCTCAAGAAACGTGCAAAAGCTCAGGGTTCTCGTGAGCGCATGAAGGTTCTGGCTGATAGATGTGTGCAAGCCTACAATGAGGCTGAGAAGCGCAAGGCCCTTGGGCGTCCTGGCATCGACCCCACGATGGCTGCAAAGAAGAAAAAGAAGCCCGCTACGACTGAACCCGACGCACCAAGGCAGGAAGCAGATCCCATTGTCTTCCCAACTAGCATGACTGGCCCGAAGCCAAAGGCCAGGTCAACCGCTTCAGAACTGAAGAAGACAAGGACTGCTGAGGCTGAAGCCAGGAAGAGGAAACACGTTGAAGCCTCTCCTACTGCCCCCACCAAGAAGAAGAGGAAGACCAAGAAAGAACGGGCTGCTCCCACAGAGCCCTTGATTGTTGAACGCATCTCCATGGTTCACCCTGACGCTGAACCTCAAGAGCGCCAACTGACTGTCCATGAGCCTGCTTTCACAGGGGCTCATGAAGCTGAAGACATTCCAGCAGCTGATCCCATCGCTGCTGAAGACATTGGTCATCATGAACATGTTGAAGATGATGCAGTTCTTCCTCAGCTCGAGCACCAACAGGTATCATCGCCTGTGCTAACGCACAGCAAACTCATCAGCATTGGTCGTCCACTGACGCCAATTGTGCAGGATGCTTCATGGGCTGATCGCCCACAAGAGGAAGACTCTGAGGCCCAGCCAACACCAACTCCACAGGCGTCGCCGCGTTGCGCAGGCTTCGCAAAGGTCCAAGGCCTCAAGTCTCTGCGTCTGAAGCTAAAACTGCTGAAGACATTCCGGCTACATCAGCCGATGAAGAAGAAGTACCACAAGTTGCTACTCCCCTGTCCCACCAAGAAGCGGTTCTCGAGGTGAACGTGATTGTGACCGACCCTCCAGCTCATCACGTGGAGGTTGAAAATCTTGAGGCTGCCACCACCAACACCACTGAAGCCACTGACGCTGTCATGGCTGAAGCAAATGTGGAGCCCTTACCAACAAAAGCACCAGAAGTCAGCGAAGCCACTGATCCCGCTGCTTCTTTTCCTGCGTCTGCTGCCGGTCCCCATTTCGACTATCATGTTGAGCACAGGCCTCAGATACAGAAGCCAATCCCAAGATTGCCCAGGTTCCCAGGTCCTGCATCAGCACCTGGATCCTTCAATATCAATGGCTTCAGAGCAGACAACACATTCTTCAATAGCTCCAGGAACCCTTACTCAAGGGAAAGAATATCATCTAATCAGTTCTGGAGCTATCCGCAGCGACGCTATTACTCCTGCATTCTTTACAATCAAGGTCGCATCTTCCCACACAAGCGTCTTGACATTGAAGCAATAGCTGGTCTGCCCTGTCTGGAAGAAGCTCTGGATTGCTTCAAAGAGGTTGGATTGCTGCCGTTCATCACTGACCAAGAGCATTGGAATGAAGAGTTGCTGCTCCAATTCTATGCCACACTTCACATCCGCGGGTATAACAGAGATCCGAAGACTTGGGTCCTGGAGTGGATGACAGGAAACGTTCATCACGAAGCCAAAGCCTTTGACATCATTGAGCTTACTGGTCTACCCACTCCTGGCGATCTCTACGAATCTGGCTGTCAACTTCACAGTGAAGCTGTAGAGAGCATCTTTCAGAAGCCTGAACCTAATATGAGTCAGATGCTCAGTATGATGAAGCCATTGCCCCAAGATGCTGCATATCCCAAGGAGTTCTTCGTTGAAGACCTTGAGTATCTTCCAAGGACTATTTATCACATCATAAGGCGAACTCTCTGGCCCATCAAAGGGCACTCTCCACATGCCAAGCTGGAAGGTGCAATGAAGACTTTGGTCTTCTATATTCTTCATGGAAAATGCTTCAATGCACAGGACTTCTTCATTCGCCAACTTGCTGCATCAGGCTCTGATCTTTTTGGCTTGAAGTTCTACGCCCCATGGGTAATGCGGCTGATCAAACTTCACTCAGTTATCTCATATCAGCCATCTGCTCGCAATCATCGGATCTTCCTGCCTGATGTGGATATATCTATTGAAGCCATCTATCCTGAGCCTACCAAGGAACTTCTAAGTCTTCAAAATGTAGAGCATCAAAGTTTTTCTCAGAACGTTGAAGGCGTTGAAGCAATAACTCGTGTGTATCCTTTGGCTGGCACTACACGTGCACCGCATCCTGCTCTCACTGAAGCCACAGATAGCACCATTGCCCAACAACCCAAGAAGCGCACTTGTGTTCTCAACGACCGAGAGCTTCTGGTGGCTCTTCATCAGAAACAGGATAGGCATCATGACTGGCTAAAGCGTCAAATGCAAAGCCTCTTGGTGGATGTTAATCGCATTCGCAATCTTGCCACCAAGAATGCCTTTGTTGCTCATGAAACCTCTCGACGCACATGGAAAGGGCTGACGCTGATGTGTTCTGAAGATGATCTTCAAGAGGATGGCTTCTCTGAGCACTTCAAGTTTGACTCCACACCTCCTCGAAGGGCAGTGCTGCGACGAACTCCATCTCTTGAAGACTCTGAGTTCTCTTCCTCTGCTGCAACTGTAAATGCCAGAGTAATCGAGGATGAAGACGATGCTACTTCACCGCCACCTCCTTCAGCACACGTCGACACTGCTCCAAGTTCTTCTGCACCGCCGAACACCACTGACGACCCCGCGGCTTCTCCTATTCTTCATGGGAACGAGTAGATGCTCTATGTCTTCGAACCTTTTTGGTCCTTACTGACAAAAGGGAGAGAAGCATATGAGTTTGATAGTCTTCAAGTGGGTCCATATGGGCGGGTGCATATTTTGCTTCGTGTTTGCAACTCTCGTTTTGATACATTTGGTTCTTTGAGTTGTAACACTTAAACTCGATGGTCGTCTGCTACTTATTTGCCACCTTGTGATGCGATAATAAATTCTGCACTTAGATCATTTTGCAGACGTCCATTTTCCATTATGCATGTCATTATCTTCACATACCTTCACATGCATAGTGGATTGTCATCATAAGTTGAAGTGGATCTCCACAGGCACAACCTGCCATGTGCATTTGCATTCCAAAAGCAAATTACTTATATGCACATCTTCAGGGGGAGCCCTTGCAACTTATGAAGACAATTCCTTATCCTTTACAAGTTCACATATTGTATTCCCCGTTGAAAACTTCAACTAGTTTGTCATCAATCACCAAAAAGGGGGAGATTGTGAGTGCATCTAGTGCCGCCCCAGTTGGTTTTGGAGTATTGACGACAAACCTAGTTGAGGGACTAATGTGTTTGTGAGAATTGCAGGATAACACAGGTAGAAGTCCCTCATTGATTCGGTTTTCCTACTAGAGATGACCCCTAAAAATGTATGAAGACATTGATGTCAAAGGTGGTATATGAAGATATTCACATTGAAGACTATGACAAGAGAAGACACCGCATGAAGCCTATGGAGCTCGAAGACTTAGATCTTTCGTAGTTCTTTTTCTTCTGTGTTGAGTCATAGGAACCACCATACTGTTAAGTGGGGTCCAAGAGAACCAGTCAGAATGACTGAAGTGATGCTTAAACATAACCTATGTCTTCGAGTGAAGACTATGAGAGCGAATCTTGTCCAGAGTCGGACAAGTCAGCTTTGCTTGTAGCCCAAGTAAAGTTGCCGTGTGAGTTTGAAATCTGACCGTTGGAACACGTGTCAGTTCCTTAGTGACCCAGGGTCATTTCAGACAAATCAGGTCGGGTTGCCTAGTGGCTATAAATAGCCCACCCCCTACAACCATAAACGGTTGGCTGCTCAGAGTTAGAGTACGGCTTTTGTCGTTTGAGAGCAACCCACCTCGAAGCCTTTGAGAGAGAATTCCTTGCGAGGATAAAGCCCTAACCACCCAGAGCCAAAGAGAATTAGGCATCACTTAGGTCTTCTTGTCTGTGTGATCTGAAGACTTATTACACTTGAGGACTGTGCATCCTCCAGCCGGTTAGGCGTCGCGTTCTGAGCATCCAAGAGACATTGTGGATCGCCGGTGAACTAAGTCTGTGAAGGTTTGGGAGTCTACCTTGAAGACTTACCAGAGTGATTGGGCGAGGTCTGTGTGACCTTAGCTCAAGGGGAATACGGTGAGGACTGGGTGTCCTGAGCTGCGTGTTCAGGACTGGGTGTCCGGGACTGTGTGTCCTCAGGTTTAAATACCTAGCCGCCCTAACCAGACGTACAGTTGTCACAGCAACTGGAACTGGTCCAACACATCATTGTCTTCAACAAGTCACTGGTTTCATCCTTCCCTTCTCTTTATGTACTGTTACTCCTTGTGAAGTCATTGTATGATTGCACTATCTTTTATCTTCACTGAGTGACTGATTGTTCTGTTTGGCTTCATAATATCTTCCTACCTGATCCTTACTACATTGCAGCTATTTGTCATTGTGCTTTCACTCTATTGAATACTTGACTATGGCTTGCCTAGTGTAGTCTACCTTCCGCTGCAGGGTACTAGGTTTATTTCTACTGTTTGTCTTCATAACTTCCACGTTTTGAAGACTTTCATAAAAATCGCCTATTCACCCCCCCCTCTAGTCGATATAACGCACTTTCAGTTGTCCAGTGATCCACTCCTGGATTACTTTGGTACCTCCCTGCTAAACTGATAGCAAGGCACACATCAGGTCTGGCACACAGCATTGCATACATGATAGAGCCTATGGCTGAAGCATAGGGAACACCTTTCATTTTCTCTCTATCTTCTGCATTGGTCGGGCATTGAGTCTGACTCAACTTCACACCATGTAACACAAGCAAGAACCATTTCTTTGCTTGATCCATTTTGAACTTCTTCAAAACTTTATCAAGGTATGTGCTCTGTGAAAGTACAATTAAGCATCTTGATCTATCTTGATAGATCTTGATGCCCAATATATAAGCAGCTTCACCGAGGTCTTTCATTGAAAAACTTTTATTCAAGTATCCTTTTGTGCTATCCAGAAATTCTATATCATTTCCAATCAACAATATGTCATCCACATATAATATTAGAAATGCTATAGAGCTCCCACTCACTTTCTTGTAAATACAGGCTTCTCCAAAAGTCTGTATAAAACCATATGCTTTGATCACACTATCAAAACGTTTATTCCAACTCCGAGATGCTTGCACAAGTCCGTAAATGGATCGCTAGAGTTTGCACACTTTCTTAGCATCCTTTGGATTGATAAAACCTTCAAGTTGCATTAGATACAACTTTTCTTCCAGAAATCCATTCAGGAATGCAGTCTTTACATCCATTTGCCAAATTTCATAATCATAAAATGCAGCAATTGCTAACATTATTTGAACGGACTTAAGCATCGCTACGGGTGAGAAAGTCTCGTCGTATTCAACTCCTTGAACTTGTCGAAAACCTTTCGCAACAAGTTGAGCTTTGTAGACAGTAACATTACCGTCAACGTCTATCTTCTTCTTGAAGATCCATTTATTCTCGATGGCTTGCCGATCATCAGGCAAGTCAACCAAAGTCCACACTTTGTTCTCATACATGGTTCCCATCTCAGATTTCATGGCCTCAAGCCATTTTGCGGAATCTGGGCTCATCATCGCTTCCTCATAGTTTGTAGGTTCGTCATGGTCAAGTAACATGACTTCCAGAACAGGATTACCGTACCACTCTGGTGCGGATCTTACTCTGGTTTACCTATGAGGTTCAGTAGTAAATTGATCTGAAGTTACATGATCATCATCATTAGCTTCCTCACTAATTGGTGTAGGAGTCACAGGAATAGATTTCTGTGATGAACTACTTTCCAACAAGGGAACATGTACAGTTACCTCATCAAGTTCTACTTTCCTCCCACTCACTTCTTTAGAGAGAAACTCCTTCTATCCATTCTTAGCAACGAATATCTTGCCTACGGATCTATGATAGAAGGTGTACCAACAGTCTCCTTTGGGTATCCTATGAAGACACATTTATCCAATTTGGGTTCGAGCTTATCAGGTTGAAGTTTCTTCACATAAGCATCGCAACCCCAAACTTTAAGAAACAATAACTTTGGTTTCTTGCCAAACCATAGTTCATAAGGAGTCATCTCAACGGATTTCGATGGTGCCCTATTTAATGTGAATGCAGCTGTCTCTAAAGAATAACCCCAAAACGATAGCGGTAAATCAGTAAGAGACATCATAGATCACACCATATCTAGTAAAGTACGATTATGACATTCGGACACACCATTATGTTGTGGTGTTTCGGGTGGTGTGAGTTGTGAAACTATTCCACATTGTTTCAAATGAAGACCAAACTCGTAACTCAAATATTCTCCTCCACGACCAGATCATAGAAACTTTATTTTCTTGTTACAATGATTTTCCACATCACTCTGAAATTCTTTGAACTTTTCAAATGTTTCAGACTTATGTTTCATTAAGTAGATATACCCATATCTGCTCAAATCATCTGTGAAGGTAAGAAAATAACTATACCCGCCACGAACCTCAACATTCATTGGACCACATACATCAGTATGTATGATTTCCAAGAAATTTGTTGCTCGCTCCATTGTTCCGGAGAACAGAGTTTTAGTCATCTTGCCCATTGGGCATGGTTCGAAAGTACCAAGTGATTCATAATCAAGTGATTCCAAAAGTCCATCGGAATGGAGTTTCTTCATGCGTTTTACACCAATATGACCCAAACGGCAGTGCCACAAATAAGTTGCACTATCATTATCAACTATGCATGTTTTGGCTTCAATGTTATGAATATGTGTATCACTACTATCGAGATTTAATATAAACAGACCACTCTTCAAGGGTGCATGACCATAAAAGATATTACTCATATAAATAGAACAACCATTATTCTCTGATTTAAATGAATAACCGTCTCGCATCAAAGAAGATCCAGATATAATGTTCATGCTCAATGCTGGCACCAAATAACAATTATTCAGGTCTAAAACTAATCCCCAAGGTAGATGTAGAGGTAGTGTGCCGACTGCGATCACATCGACTTTGGAACCATTTCCCACGCGCATCGTCACCTCGTCCTTAGCTAATCTTTGCTTAATCCGTAGTCACCGTTTCGAGTTGCAAATATTAGCAACAGAACCAGTATCAAATACCCAGGCACTACTGCGAGCATTAGTAAGGTACACATCAATAACATGTATATCACATATACCTTTTTTCACCTTGCCATCCTTCTTATCCGCCAAATACTTGGGGCAGTTCCGCTTCCAGTGACCAGTACCTTTGCAGTAGAAGCACTCAGTCTCAAGCTTAGGTCCAGACTTGGGTTTCTTCACTTGAGCAGCAACTTGCTTGCCGTTCTTCTTGAAGTTCCCCTTCTTCCCTTTACCCTTTTTCTTGAAACTGGTGGTCTTGTTGACCATCAACACTTGATGCTCCTTCTTGATTTCTACCTCCGCAGCCTTTAGCATTGAGAAGAGCTCGGGAATTGTCTTATCCATCCCTTGCATGTTATAGTTTATCACGAAGCTTTTGTAGCTTGGTGGCAGTGATTGAAGAATTCTGTCAATGACACTATCATCCGGAAGATTAACTCCCAATTGAATCAAGTGATTGTTATACCCTGAAATTTTGAGTATATGTTCACTGACAGAACTATTCTCCTCCATCTTGTAGCTATAGAACTTATTGGAGACTTCATATCTCTCAATCCGGGTATTTGCTTGAAATATTAACTTCAACTCCTAGAACATCTCATATGCTCCATGACGTTCAAAACATCGTTGAAGTCCCGGTTCTAAGCCGTAAAGCATGGCACATTGAACTATCAAGTAGTCATCAGCTTTGCTCTGCCAGACGTTCATAACATCTGGCGTTGCTCCTGCAGCAGGTTTGGCACCTAGTGGTGCTTCCAGGACGTAATTCCTCTATGCAGCAATGAGGATAATCCTTAAGTTACGGACCCATCCCATGTAGTTGCTACTATCATCTTTCAACTTAGCTTTCTCTAGGAACGCATTAAAATTCAATGGAACAACAGCACGGGCCATCTATCTACAACAACATAGACATGCAAAATACTATCAGGTACTAATTTCATGATAAATTAAAGTTCAATTAATCAAATTACTTAAGAACTCCCACTTAGATAGACATCCCTCTAATCATCTAAGTAATCACGTGATCCATATCAACTAAACCATGTACGATCATCACGTGAGATGGAGTAGTTTTCAATGGTGAACATCACTATGTTGATCATATCTACTATATGATTCACGCTCGACCTTTCGGTCTCAGTGTTCCGAGGCCATATCTGCATATGCTAGGCTCGTCAAGTTTAACCCGAGTATTCTGCATGTGCAAAACTGTCTTGCACCCGTTGTATGTGAACGTAGAGCTTATCACACCCGTTCATCACGTGGTGTCTCGGCACGACGAACTTTCGCAACGGTGCATACTCAGGGAGAACACTTGTACCTTGAAATTTAGTGAGAGATCATCTTATAATGCTACCATCGATCTAAGCAAAATAAGATGCATAAAGGATAAACATCACATGCAATAAATATATAAGTGATATGATATGGCCATCATCATCTTGTGCCTTTGATCTCCATCTCCAAAGCACCGTCATGATCACCATCGTCACCGGCGCGACACCTTGATCTCCATCGTAGCATCGCTGTCGTCTCGCCAACTATTGCTTCTACGACTATCGCTACCGCTTAGTGATAAAGTAAAGTAATTACATGGCGATTGCATTTCATACAGTAAAGCGACAACCATATGGCTCCTGCCAGTTGCCGATAACTCTGTTACAAAACATGATCATCTCATACAATAAAATTTAGCATCATGTCTTGACCATATCACATCACAACATGCCCTGCAAAAACAAGTTAGACGTCCTCTACTTTGTTGTTGCAAGTTTTACGTGGAAGCTACGGGTTGAGCAAGAACCGTTCTTACCTACGCATCAAAAACCACAACGTGGTATAGTGATTGCTTTTTGATCTTCAGAAAGAACCATGTTCATTGAATCTGATTCAACTAAAGTTGGAGAAACTGACACCCACCAGTCACCTGTGTGCAAAGCACGTCGGTAGAACCAGTCTCGCGTAAGCGTACGTGTAATGTCGGTCTGGGCCGCTTCATCCAACAATACCACTGAATCAAGAATCAACTAGTGATGGCAAGCAATATGTATATACCCACGCCCACAACTCATTTGTGTTCTACTCGTGCATATAACATGTACGCATAAACCTGGTTGTACCACTATTGGGAAACGTGGTAATTTCAAAAAAAATCCTACGCATACACAAGATCATGGTGATGCATAGCAATGAGAGGGGAGAGTGTTGTCCACATACCCTCGTAAACCGTAAGCGGAAGCATTATGACAACGCGGTTGATGTAGTTGTACGTCTTCATGGTCGACCGATCCTAGTACCGGACGTACGACACCTCCGTGATCTGCACACGTTCGGCTCGGTGACGTCCCACGAACTCACGATCCAGTAGAGCTTTGAGGGAGAGCTTCATTAGCACGACGGCGTGATGACGGTGATGATGAAGTTACCGGCACAGGGTTTCGTCTAAACACTACAACGATATGACTGAGGTGGAATATGGTGGGGGGGCACCGCACACGACTTGGAACAATCAACTTATGTGTTCTAGGGTGCCCCCTGCCCCCGTATATAAAGGAGCAAGGGGGGCGGCCGGCCCTAGTGGCGCCCAAGGAGAGGAGGAATCCTCCTCCTAGTAGGAGTAGGATTCATCCTTTCCTAGTCCTACTAGGAAGGGGGAAGGGGGAAGGAAAGAGAGGGAGAGGGAAAGAGGGGCCGCGCCCCCTGTCGGTGTCAAAACCGGCAGATCTCGGGTAGGGGGTCCTGAACTGTGCGTCTAAGGTTGATGGTAACAGGAGACAGGGGACACGAAGTTTTACCCAGGTTCGGGCCCTCTTGATGGAGGTAATACCCTACGTCCTGCTTGATTGATATTGATGAATATGAGTATTACAAGAGTTGATCTACCACGAGATTGTAATGGCTAAACCCTAGAAGTCTAGCCTGTATGACTAAGGTATTGAGTATATCCTTTCCGGGCTACACCCTCCGGTTTATATAGACACCGGGGGGGATCTAGGGTTACATAGAGTCTGTTACATAAGATGGAATCTTCATTGTTGTTCACCAAGCTTGCCTTCCACACCAAGGAGAGTCCTATCCGGACACGGGTACAGTATTCGGTCTTCATATCTTCACAGCCCATCAGTCCGGCCCATAGACAACAGGCCAGACGTCCGAGGACCCCTTAGTCCAGGACTCCCTCAGTAGGCCCTGAACTTGGCTTCAATGACAAGGTATCCGGCGCGTAGTGATGTCCGAACTCCTGAATAGTCTCCAGAGGAATTGATCGTGTCCAGACCTGTAACACACACTGCACACAACCGCAAAGAGAATATAATAACACACAAGTCCAATCTGCTGACAACTTTAGTAATGCGACGCCACGCTTGTCCGGTCATAATTTCAAACCGTTTTTTGCCCCACGTTTCAAGACGTGGTTGTCATTGGCACGTCTTGTCAAAGCAGAGATCGTGTCCCCTTATTACGAGATTCTCATCAATACGGGTGTGGGTAACCCAACCGCGCCGTTTACACAGCCCTTGGGAGCAGGCGAATGGGGGGGGCGTTCGATATTCACCGCCCTTATGAGGAGATAAGATTCCCCTTTCTTCTCCCACGCTTTCTTCCTGCCTCTCCGTTCTTGAGCTCCAATGCCCAAGCTCTCATTTCCCTGTCTCGAGAAAGCACTCAACCATGTTCGGATCCGGAGGTCAAGGCAAATGGATGGCCTCCTCTATTAAGGAGGAGGACATTGTCGAGCTTTAGGCGGCCGGGTACCTGGCGAAGGAAATTACCCACCATCTCCCAGCCTAGGGACAAATCATCCCCACACCGAAGCCCAACGAGAGGGTAGTGTTCATCCCTCATTTCCTCCACGGGCTAGGGTTTCCACTCCACCCATTCATCGGCGGGATAATGTTCTACTACGGGATAGATTTCCACGATCTATCCACGAACTCCTTCCTCAATATCTCAGCGTTTATCGTCGTGTGCGAGGCCTTCCTCCGCATCCACCCCCACTTCGGGATGTGGCTCAAAACCTTCAACATGAAGCCCAAGGTGGTGGACGGACAGCACGTAGAGTACGGGGGCGCTATGGTGAGCAAGCTCACCAATGTCTCCTGGCCAAAAGGCACATTCGTGGAATCTGTCAAGGAATGGCAGAAGCCATGGTTCTACATCACCGAACCCCGCGATGCCACCTGGGCCACGGCTGCCGAATTCAATTCTGGCGCCCCCGTGCGGCTCACCTCCTGGGTCAAGAAGAGCCCAAACTGGTGTTCGTCGGATGAGCTGATTGCACTGTAAACGTGTATCCAAAGTATGATCGATAAGGACATCAAGCTTGTCGACATAATCCAAGTGATGTTGGTGCACCTAATACTTCCCTGCCAGAGCCGAAGCCGTCCTCTATGGGATTTCAACCCGAAGAAACACCATACCCTGGTGAGGCTTTTCGAAACGACTCACGAAGATGCCTGGAAGTTGCTTTTCAAGGGCAACGATATACCGCCGGCCACTGGCTTGGACCGGGGTCACGACATAAATCACCCTCGCAACGAGGTATGTTGTTTTCAACACATCCCTTACTTGCTTGTTTCAAGGATGATGTCTAAGCTTCCATTACCATTGCCTTTTCAGTACTGGTTGAAGAAGGCGAAGCAGATCCGGTGTCCGGCTCCCTTGCCCGAGGAGCCAGTCATCCCGCGCTTAGCAAAGATGCTGGAGCCGGCACCTTATAAGGCACTAGAGAAGAAGGCCAGGGGG
Source organism: Triticum urartu (assembly GCF_056163025.1). Taxonomy (NCBI): domain Eukaryota; kingdom Viridiplantae; phylum Streptophyta; class Magnoliopsida; order Poales; family Poaceae; genus Triticum; species Triticum urartu. The sequence goes on along the minus strand of NC_141874.1, from coordinate 121,004,101 downwards.
AAGGCCAAGGGGGCCCGGAGCGGCCTCCGCCGCAAGGGTACCTCGGACGCGACGTCCGAAGACAAGGCCCATTCCCCTGCCGCCGAAGACAACACAGATGAGGAGGAGGAGAGCGACTCTCCCCCTGATGGCCTCCGCAACTCTGGAGGCGGAGGCGCCCAAAAGGGGGAAGGGCTCCCTCACGGATAACTTCGCATGGGACGTCGAGGACAGTCCGGAGAGACGCCCCCGCGCTAAGTCTCGGGCCGCATCGTAAGTACTAACACCTTATCTGCCCATGAAGTTTCCCTTCTTTATTGTGCTGAGACGATTGATTATGTTATTGTAGTCCGGCCCACAACATCCCTCTGCGATCCTCGTCAGGAGGCTCGCTGGATTCCAAGGCGATGGCCAGCGACTCCCCGCCAGCCGCACACTCCCCCAGGAACTGGATGATGGGGAGGTGCTGTTCCAAAGGACTGTTCCCGGTGAGGGAGAGGCTCAGGAGGCACCCGAAGGCGTAACCCCCATCGCCGGACACCAAGGGTAACCAATCCCCCCGGAGACTGGCGAGGAGGGCCGTATACAATTCGGCCCTCAACCGGACTCAATTCCGGAGACCGAGGTGGCTCCGGAATCCAGCACACACCCTCCTTCGAAAGAAGGGGGATGCCTGTTCCGCCGGTGGCCCCTGTCCAACCAGGGGCACCGGATAGTCTGCTGGAAGCGCTGCGAGGCACTTCCATTATGGATGAGCACTGTGTCCTTATGGGCACGGTGATTGAAAGGGTTCAGTCCGCCAAGAGCGGACTAACTGAGGCCTGCGGCAACCTGTTGACAGGTTTTGAGGTAAGTGACGCCTAAAGGAAAGAATCCCAATGTAGACAGTAGCCCCTGAGACACTGTCCGGTGTTCGGAAATAAAAAACCAGACAGAGGATCAATCTCCTATGCGAGGAAACTAACTAATTTTTTTCTTAAATACAGGCATCGTTGCTGGCCGCGGCCTCGCATACGGCCGAAGTCTCCGGACTGAAGTCTCCGCCAGTTTTTCAGGTAAGTGACGCCTAAAGGAAAGAATCCCAATGTAGACAGTTGGCCCTGAGACACTGTCCGGTGTTCGGAAAGAAAAAAACCAGATAGAGGATCAATCTCCTATGCCAGGAAACTAACTAAATTTTTTCTTAAATACAGGCGTCGTTGCTGGTCGTGGCCTCGCATACGGCCGAAGTCTCCGGACTGAAGCAGAAACTGACGGAGGCCGAGGGATTTTTTTCTTAAATACAGGAGGACTTCATGCAGAGAAATATAGGTGGACTTCATGTAGAGAACTACAGGCGTCGTTGCTGGCCGCGGCCTCGCATACGGCCGAAGTCTCCAGACATGATATCCTGCTATTTTTTTCTTAAATACAGGCGTCGTTGTTGGCCGCGGCCTCGCATACGGCCGAAGTCTCCGGACTGAAGTAGAAACTGGCGAAGCCACGTAGGTAGTACGGAGGTTTTTGGGATGGTATCTAAACAATCTTGATCCAATTATATGGTCCTTGAAGGAGTTGTTTAGCGCAACGAACCAGGCAACTATACTATACGGCTTGAACACCCTCACTTAGCCATAAGAGTTTTATAATAAAACATAGGAGCAACCCCTGGTATACGAACCAGGGTGCTGTCAGCGTCTGATCGAGAAGTACCGATCCTTCACGTAATGCGGAAAAATCTCCAACGATTTGAGACCTCCAAACAGCTGACCGGCTCTCGCCGCATCATGACAGTCAGTTTTCGGCTTTCTCTACTGAGGTGCTCATCCGATTTAGACTAGGGCACAATCGCAGTAGTTCTCCCTTTACTACCCTAGCCGATGTAGCGGAACGTAGGATAGCAAGCACAGGAGCCAGGAACCCAACTATTGACCAAAGACATGATCCGGAGCCAACGCATAAAATGCTAAATTCGAGGTGCCGAACTATACTTACAAGAAGTGTTCGGACTTTTGTTGCCGTAATGTGGGGTACTATAAAGCCCCTAGCAAACATCAAAATGTACCAAAGTGTACGGGTGCTACCTGATGGGGTTATCCACAGGGAAACTAAAAAAATAAAGAAAAGAGAGAAAGAAAACAGAAAAGATGTAAAGGTAAAAAGTTGGGGTCCTACAGCTCCAGCTACAAACTGTTTTCATTGTAATGTGATTAGTACGTCAAGGCGCATTGATACAAGTAGTGCAATAAGCAACAGGCTATTTAACATGCCGAAACCAGGGAAGAGTTGCATGTGGGTCCTGGAAGACAGGTAGAGTTATCGTTAACGGAATCACCTAAAAGTCCCCGCATGTTTGCGCTCCTCGCCATCTTGGTGTGTTTATCCCCAAGAGGACCGATAACCAGACCACCCGATGGGGTCTGTGGGATTAAAACCTAAAATGAAACAAGCAAAAGTGAAATTATGTGTGTATCTGATGTCGGTTGAGCCGTGTCGTGGATCATAAGCTAGCTATGCCTCCGTCAATGCCCATGGAATTTTGAGTGCATAGTTATGTATGCGCGGCACGCAGGCCACCGCTTGATCGGGAATGAGATGGAGGCCGGATTGCTAGTCGAGCTCCTGACGAGCTGAGCTCTCCTGCTGCAGAGTAGTCCGGACCCTCTTAAGGGTGTCCGAGGGCTCGGTGGCCGAAAGAAGGTTCTGACTGAGAAGGTCGCTTTGTACTTCTGCTGCTAGGGCAGCTGTGTGCTCTTTTGTACAGAGAGAGCGTTCCATATTGCCATTGACTGTTATGACGCCACATGGGTCGGGCATCTTGAGCTTGAGATAAGCATAGTGTGGCACTGTGTTGAATCGAGCAAACACAGTTCATCCGAGCAGTGCGTGATAGTTGATACGGAATGGGACGATATCGAAGACTAACTCCTCGCTTCGGAAGTTGTCCGGAGATCCGAAGACAACCTCTAATGTGATTGAGCCCGTACAACGGGCCTCTACGCCTGGAATGACTCCTTTAAAGGTGGTCTTTGTAGGCTTGATCCTTGATGGGTTAATGCCCATTTTTCGCACTGTATCCTGATAGAGCAGATTGAGGTTGCTACCGCCGTCCATGAGGACACGAGTCAGGTGAAACCCGTCAATTATTAGGTCTAAGACCAGTGTAGCTGAGCCTCCGTGACGGATGCTGGTCGGGTGATCTCGGCGATTAAAGGTGATCGGACATGACGACCATGGATTGAATTTTGGGGCGACTGGCTCTATTGTGTAGACGTCCCTGAGCGCATGCTTGTGCTCCCTCTTGGGGATGTGGGTAGCATATATCATGTTCACCGTTTTGACCTGAGGGGGGAACTTCTTTTGTTCCCTGTGTTCGGTTGTCGTGGCTCTTCGTCATCGTCCTCGCTTTGCGATCCCTTTTCCCTGTTCTCGGCGTTTATTTTGCCGGCCTGTTTGAAAACCCAGCACTCTCTATTTGTATGATTAGGAGGCTTGTCGGGGGTGCCATGAATCTGGCACGGATGATCAAGTATGCAGTCCAAGCTGGATGGGCCCGAATTGTTCTTTTGGAATGGCTGCTTCCGCTGACCGGACTTAGAGCCACTGAATCCGATGTTGACCGCCGTATCATCGGTGTTGTCACTGTTGTTTTGGCGCTTGTACCTATTGCGTAGAGACTTGTCTTTGTTTCTTTTAACTTCAGGGGTGCCGGCGTCGGTTGCATTGTTTTTGCTACCGGCCAACCAACTGTCCTCGCCCGCACAAAAGCAGGTCATGAGTGTCGTGAGGGCTGCCATGGATTTTGGCTTTTCTTGGCCAAGGTGGCGAGCGAGCCATTCGTCGCGGATGCTATGCTTAAAAGCTTCTAGAGCTTCGGCATCCGGACAGTCGACAATTTGGTTCTTTTTAGTTAAGAACCTTGTCCAGAATTTCCTGGCGGACTCTCTGGGCTGTTGAACTATATGACTTAAGTCATCAACGTCCGGAGGTAGAACATATGTACCTTGGAAGTTATCAAGGAAAGCCTCTTCCAAGTCCTCCCAGCTGACGATGGAATTTTTAGGCAGATTGTTTAGCCAATGCGAGCTGGCCCTTTGAGTTTTAGAGGAAGGTATTTTATGGCGTGGAGGTCATCTCCGCGGGCCATATGGATGTGGGGAATGAAGTCCTCGATCCACACCGCGGGGTCCGTGGTTCCATCGTATGATTCTATGTTCACGGGCTTGAATCCTTTGGGGAATTCGTGATCCAGGACCTCATCAGTGAAGCAATGAGGGTGTGCGGGGCCTCTATATCGAGCCGTATCGTGACGCAGCTCTGATAGAGTCCGTCTGCGGTGTTCGGCCCCCACATGACTGGGTTTGTCACGTCCGAATAGGTGGCCGTGGTCGCGTGTCGAGGCGCGTCCTCGCGATCCGTAGATTGATCTTGTATGTCCTGTTTTATTGTTCAGGTTCTGCCGTAGGTCATCTGTATGGTCGTGGGCTAATTTACCTCTGCCTGAGTGATGAGGCGGGGCGGGCTGGTGTTCGGCATGAGTTGTCGTTTTGTCCCGACCACGTGGTGGTCGGTTGGCCATATTGTGCGATGGTGGTATGTACTCTGGCGCCTCCTCGTCGAACTGAGGTAGCAGTTTGCGTTTTGGGTAGCTTTTGGTTGGGCGCTTGAGGTCGTATTATTCGGCTACTAGGACATCAGTCCATTTATCATTGAGCAGGTCTTGGTCAGCTTGAAGCTGCTGCTGCTTCTTTTTCAGGCTCCTTGTCGTGGCTATTAGCTGGCTCTTGAAGCGCTCCTGCTTGAGAGGTTCCTCGGGCACGATGAAATCTTCGGTGCCGAGGCTCGCCTCATCTTCGGAGAGCGGAAGGTAATTATCATCCTCCGAATCTTCATGCGTGGCTTGTTTAACAGGGTTAACCTGCTCATCTTCCCGTTCATCTTGTTCGTTTGCTTTATCGACGAGGTCTTCGTTGTCTTCGGCACCTTCCGGAGTGTCATCTTCTCATGTGCCGGTGTTGTTGTCTTTACTGCGGCGTGACTTAGAGCGGCGCTGTCGGTGTCAAAACCGGCGGATCTCGGGTAGGGGGTCCCGAACTGTGCGTCTAGGCCGGATGGTAACAGGAGGCAAGGGACACGAAGTTTTACCCAGGTTCGGGCCCTCTCGATGGAGGTAAAACCCTATGTCCTGCTTGATTAATATTGATGATATGGGTAGTACAAGAGTAGATCTACCACGAGATCAGAGAGACTAAACCCTAGAAGCTAGCCTATGGTATGATTGTTGTTGTCTATGTTGTCCTACGGACTAAAACCCTTTGGTTTATATAGACACCGGAGAGGGTTAGGGTTACACAAAGTCGGTTACAATGGTAGGAGATCTGAATATCCGTATCGCCAAGCTTGCCTTCCACGTCAAGGAAAGTCCCTTCCGGACACGGGACGAAGTCTTCAATCTTGTATCTTCATAGTCCAGGAGTCCGGCTGAAGGTATAGTCCGGCCATCCGGACACCCCCTAATCCAGGACTCCCTCAGTAGCCCCTGAACCAGGCTTCAATAACGACGAGTCCGGCGCGCAGATTGTCTTCGGCATTGCAAGGCGGGTTCCTCCTCCAAGTACTTCATAGAAGATTTTGAACACAAAGATAGTGTCCGGCTCTGCAAAATAAGTTTCCACATATTGCCATAGAGAGAATAATATTTACACAAATCTAAGCTGCTGACGTATGCCGTAGCGTCACACACCACGGCCAAGCCTTTATCCGAGTCGTTTCATTATCCCACCTCAGTGCGTTCTGCGAGGCAGTTTCCTTGGCACGTCTTGTCAAAGCAGAGATCATGTCCCCTTATTCCGAGATTCTCATCAATACGAGCGTGGGTAACCCAACTGCGCCATTGATTATGGCGCTTGGAGATAAGCGAGTTTTACCAGGCTGGTGGGGACACGTAGTTGCGTCCACCCATATAAGGGGATAAGGATCCACCTTTTCACCTACGCCTTCTTCCTCCTTTGCCTATCCATTCTCGCGCACTCGAGCTCCAGCGCCCAAGTCCGCACTCCCACCTCAACCCTCTCTAGCCATGTCCGGAGCGGGAGGCAAGTGGATGGTCTCCTCCGTCACGAAGGGACACATCAAGAAGCTGAGGAAGGCCAGATACTTGTCTAACGACATTGCGTACCGGCTTCCCGAAAAGGGGCAGCTCATCCCCACCCCTAGGCCCCATGAGAGGGTGGTATTCCTCCCCCATTTCCTCCGCGGACTAGGCTTCCCTCTTCACCCATTTGTCCGGGGGCTCATGTTCTACTATGGCCTGGATTTCCATGATCTGGCCCCGAACTTCGTCCTCAACATCTCGGAGTTTATCATCGTGTGCGAGGCTTTCCTCTGCATCCGCCCCCATTTCGGCCTATGGCTCAAGACTTTCAACGTCAAGCCGAAGGTGGTGCGCGGCAACTAGGCGGAGTGCGGAGGCGCCATGGTGGGCAAGATGGCCAACGTCCTATGGCTCGAGGGCTCCTTTGTGGAGACCCTGAAAGGGCGGCAATCGTGGTGGTTTTATATCACTGAGCCGTGCGACCCCACATGGGTCGCAGCCCCCGAGTTTCGATCCGGACCCCCTACACGGCTCACCTCCTGGAAGGAGACGGGCCTGTCATGGGGTAAAAAAGGAGAGCTGACCAGACTCCAAACATGCATCCAAACCCTAGTGGACAAGGAGCTCAAACTTGTCAACGTAGTCCAGGTTATGCTCATCCGCCTGATCCTCCCATGTCAACAACGGGCTTTCAACCTGTGGGAGTTCGACCCGGCGCGGCACCAAACTCTGAGCAGGCTCTTCGACACAACGTACGAAGATGCTTGGAGGGTGCTTTTCAAGGGTGCCGAGGCCCCCGCATCCGCTACCGAGGATCGCGGATTCAGTACGCGGCATCACGCTCACGCGGTAAGATGTTTTTTCCTTTTACAGGATATTAGTTTTTCATAGTTTGACTCCATGCAGGATCTAAGCTCCCTTACCTTTGACTCGATGGCTTCCTCCCCCCGTCCTACGGAGGACACCGAAGTGTTGTCCCAACAGGTTCCAAGCAGGGAGGAGGTGGTCCTGGAGGCGCCGCAAGGCGACCTCCCGGACTCCAGGAGTAAAGAGGATGAAACCCCCCAGGGCTCCAAGTCTGGCTCCAGGCCGGACACCCCTCCAGAACCTTCAAAGGTTCCAGAGTCCGGCGGGCGACCTCCTTCCAAGAGGAGCAAGCCCACCATGCCGGTGACCCCCGTCCAACCGGGGGTGCCGGACAATCTGTTGGAGGTGCTCGAAGGCGCTTCCATCGACGAGGAGCACCACACTATTATGAGTGCGGTGGTCCAGAAGGTTCAGTCCGCCAAGAGCGGACTGACTGAAGCTTGTACTAGCCTTTTAACAGGCTTTGATGTAAGTAAAGAATGTAAATAATAGTACCGCATAGATAGTAGCCCCTGATGCTCTGTTGGGCGTTCGGGAAGAAAAGCCGAATAGAGGATCAAAGAATTCGCAGGAGTCTAACAAAGGAGTCAATATGCGTATGCAGGCTTCTCTGCTGGCGTCCGCCGCACTGACTGCGGAAGTGGACACGCTGAAGCAGAGCCTCGAGAAGTCCGAGTAAGAGCTCGGGCATGCCAAGAAGCAGCTCGAGGAGAAGGAAGGTAAGAAATACCTTGTTTGAATATGTATAAAAAAGGTGCCATTGCAAAAAAAAGACAGGATTAACGTGGCTATTGTAGGGGCCACGTCTGAGGTGGCGACCCTTAAGCAAGCGCTGCTCGAGGCCCAGAAGAGTGTGGCCACGGAGCGCATCGAGCGGGAGAAGTATGAGGCCGAGGTTGGCAAGGTGCGGCAAGAGCTCCAGGTTCTCATGAAAAAACATGAGAGTTTGGAGCATGACTCAAAGACGCGAGCGTCTGAGCTCGCGGCGGCTATTGAAAATGCCAATCTGCCAAGACCGAATCCCAGAAGACCCTCCAGGAGTTGGATGAGGTGAAGAAGATAGCGGCGGGTAAGGCATTCTTTATGCAAAGCAAACATATAAACGTGAGTTACTTGTTACTTACCCGAATCCGGAGCTCTCCAGGAGCGTTCGCAGATCTTCCCCGGAGTGTATCCGATGCCGCCGCATTCTATCGGGCCGAGGAGGGAAGCTCGACAGAGAAGGTGTTCTGGTCTCAGTATGCTGAGGCCGGACACCCCGTGCCCCTGAGCGACCAGCTGAAGCAATTGGTCGAGCTCCACAAGGCGGCCGAACAGGCCATGAAGGGCCTCTTAGTTCGGCTGTGGCCTGGAGAGGCTCTGCCTGGGAGCTATTTCGGGCTGGTGCAGCGGCTGGTGGAGGCCTTTCCAAGGCTCGAAGTCATCAAGCGCTCCGTCTGCATTGAAGGTGCCCGTAGGGCCCTTGCCCGTGCTAAGGTGCACTAGGGCAAGCTAGATGCTGAGAAGCTTGTGAAGGACGGGCCACCGCCGGGGAAAGAGCATCGCAAGCCCGAGAATTACTATAAGGATGTTCTGAAGGGTGCCTGCCTTGTGGCGGATGAATGTTCTAGGGATGTAATTTTTTAGTTAAACTCGCTTGTTTTTGTCCTGTGCGCTGAAAACTTGTTCATATGCGCTGAGCAATGCTGTTTGAATTTAAAATATTACCTTCTGTGCGGCTGTTTATCAATTCTGAGAGATGGCGAGTCGTCGGCTTCTGCCCCCGTGCCGCTAGTGCTGGGGTGTTCGGGGATAAACCTGAGCGCTCTTTTTCCCATGTTTGGGTCCTTCGAGGGAGGCTCTCAGCCCAACGAACAAGGCAATCGGACTATAACGCGTGAACACTCTCACTTAGCCATAGAATTCTATAATTTTAAATTTCGGCGAAGCCCCTGGTATTCGGAAGACCGAGTTCGGGGCGCTATCCACGCCTTGGCCGGACAGAGCCGACTCCTCGCCCTAAGCGGCATAAGTCTTTAGGGACTCGAAAAAACCTCTCAAACAGCGACCAGCTCTCGCTTCATCATGACAGTCAGTTTTAGCTTTCTCCACTGAGGTGCTCGGCCCAGCTCAACTGGGGCGCAATCGCAGTGGTTCTCCTAGTGCTACCTTAGCCGATATAGCGGAACATAAGGCACCAAAACATAGGAGCCGGGCAAACCCAACTATTGACCCAAGACATGATTCGGAGCCGATGCATATAATGCTATAAGTTCGGGGTGCCGCACTTGTGAAAGTGTTCGGACTTCTCACACCAATTGAGGGGTACTAAAGCCCCTGGCATATTTTGGCCGTACCAAATTGTACGGGTGCAACATGTCGTTAAGGAACATATATTTATGAAAAAGTAATGCAAAAATAGACAAAAGCTATGCATTGTTTATTAAAAATAGTTGCGATCAAAGCAGAACGATACAAGTAATGCGAGAAACAAAAAGTTGGACTATTTAACATGTCTGCTCCAGGGGCAAGCTGCGGAATAGTATGCAAAACAGGTATACTGCTCGTGATAGAGACCACCTGAGAGTTCCGTAATGCGGCGTGGCTTGTCTGCCTCCCTGGTTCTTGCATCGTTTGTGCGGCAATTGAACTGCCGAACAGGCCTTCCAAAGAGTGGAGTCCTGAAAGTAAAAGAAAATTAAAAAATCGGCAGCCCCTGGTGCAGTTTAAGCCATGTTTCGGGCGTGCCGTGATGGTGCCCCTCCCCCTGTACCCATGGTATTTTTAGGGCGTAGTTATGTACGCGAAGCACTGATGTCGCATTGTTGTGAGGGCTGGGGTTGGGGCCGCATTGCTATGCCTGCTCGGAGCATGCCAGGCGGTCTTGTTGTGGGTTACTCCGGGCGCACTTGACGGTGTCCGGACGTTTAATGGCCGGACTGGAGAACTGCCTGGAGAGGCTGCTTTGTACTTCCTCGAGGGCCTGGCATCTTGAGCTTAAGGTATGCATAGTGCGGTACCGCATTGAATTTGGCGAATGCGGTTCGTCCGAGCAGTGCGTGATAGCCACTACGGAATGGGACTATGTAGAAGATCAACTCCTCGCTTCGGAAATTATCCGGAGATCCAAAGACCACTTCAAGTGTGACTGAACCTGTACAGTTAGCCTCTACACCTGGTATTACGCCTTTAAAGGTCGTTTTGGTGGGCTTAATCCTCGAGGGATCTATGGCCATTTTCCGCACTGTATCCTGGTAAAGCAGGTTCAGGCTGCTGCCGCCGTCCATAAGGACTCTAGTGAGATGAAATCCGTCGATAATTGGGTCTAGGACCAATGCGGC